>NC_091863.1:7904056-8207086 GCF_037783145.1 Equus przewalskii
GAGTCCTTTTGAACTTAGGGTTGCTCTTGTATCCCGTGTGGCCTCCCTCTCCAAATACATTATATGTGACCTAAGCACAGTAGGTGCTCACAGCTCAGTGACTGCTCAGAGCTCAAATTAAGTAGTTACTTGTTACCCTTCACTTTTTTTTGGAAGGAAAGGATCTATTTTTTTGAGCATTTAAAAAATAAGATTATTGCCTCCAGGGGCTATTGTGTATTTTTACTATTATAAGTAAAAATTAAATTAGCAGATGATGCCAATGAAGGACACAATTCAATGAAGAGAATACTAGAGCATTGGATTAAAAAAATATTAAACATTCTTATATGATTTTATCATCCACTAAGAGAACTACATTAAAGTTACTGACATTTTAATTATTAGTATTCATTATTATTATTATTAGCTTGTTTCCATATCCTTTATCTTTCCAAACCACACCTGGGCACAATGAACCAATGCCCATGAAAATTATTTTCTTAATGATAACTAGTTCCATCCTGCCTGATACTCAAGATTTTGTTTGAATCAGTCCATTCTACAATTAGGCCTAAGGTCTTAAGAGAAAGATTTGCTAGTGGCCCTGATTAGCTACAATGCATAGTGTCTGGAATTTATCACATTTTGGACCAACATGTAATTTTTGCCTATTCTGGATTTGTCTCAAAAATTTTCAACTTTTAAAAGTCCTTAAGTGGGGCTGGCCCAGTGGCATAGTGGTTAAGTTTGCGTATTCCGTTTTGGCAGCCCAGGGTTCATGGGCTCAGATCCCAGGCATGGACCTGCACACCACTCATCAAGCCATGCTGTGGTGGTGCCCCACATACAAAATAGAGGAAGATTGGCACAGATGTTAGCTCAGTGACAATCTTCCTCAAGCAAAAAGAAGAAGATTGGAAACAGATCTTAGCGCAGGGCCAATCTTCCACACCAAAAACAAAGTCCTTAAAATTATTCACTTTCAAAGTTGGTACCATTGCCCTCTGAAGGATGTTGGTGCAACCATGAAGAAATAGACTTTCCCATCTGAGGATAAGCAAGGCTGCAAGTGAATGTTCCCCAAAGACCCTGTCCATGTTCATTCTTCACTGGAATGTCCATACAGGCTTTTTCTTCAACAACTTGAGTGCTGTAGATGTCAAATAATAAAACTCAGAGGCATACGCTATGTTACTTTTTAAGGGAAAAAAGTGGGGGGAAATCAAAGGGTTTAACAATTTCATTCACTGGCTTACATTCAGCGACTCTGAAAATTTGGCCACTGCTCAGGTTTGTGAATTTCTATGGAAAGTGAACTGTGTTTGGCAAGCTTGATGAAATATGAGGCTGATAAAAAAATGTTTCATGCTTTCTCAAGACCTTATGCCACTAACTGTGTGGGATTGGAAAAACTGTTCAAATGTCAATTTAAACACTGTAAATAAATTATTTTCTATACTCATGTGAATTAATATATTTCTGTTGATTTCAGACCATGACTTGAACTAAAGTTTCTTTGAGTTTTAATTAGGAAATGCTTCACAGAGAACATGAACTTCAGATTAGGCAAGTTGAGTTCAGTAGAGACCTGTTTCAGAGTCAGAAATGTTCATGCAATACTTTATTTCACACTACGGGGAATCGACTGAAAATTCAATTGACATGAAGGTTGTTAGGACGCAGGTCTTAAACTCAAAAAAGAGATTAGGCCAAAAGAAATAAAACATTATTGTAACAGCCCAAATCATTATATAAAAGAACACTGTGGTGAATTCCACTGCAAAGTTCATGACTTGTGAATATTATCTCCAAACCAGTCATCTCTGAGTTTTATAGAGTTGGCTATCCGATTGCCTTCTTGACCCTTCCATCTGGTATCTCAGGGTCATCTCAAACTTCACTTATCCAATGCTGAACTCTTGACTTTCCCTTCTGGTAAATGTCTTTGTACCTAAGCCTACTACATCGTAAGAGGTGTTTATAAAGCATTTATCTCAGTGCTTGGCATGCAGACCTGTTCAATAAATGTTCATGATGATGATATTGATGATGACTGATGATGATGAAGATGATGATGATGATGATTTTTATGTATCCAATGAGTTGAGCCAGAAACCAAATAGTTTTTCTTGATTCTTTTCTTCACCTCACATCTCACATTTAATCCATTTCCAGGTTCTGTCAACTCTGCCTCCAAAATAAACCAGAAATCCGACCCCTCCTCTCCAACTCCATTTTCATCATCCCACCTCCAGCCTCCATTACATTTCTCCTGAACAAATTTAACAACCTAACCATGTCCACTCTTGTCCTTTCCCAATTAATTGTCCATGGGGGAAACCAGAATGATCTTCTTAAACACAAATCTTCATTACTAAGATGTATATAGTTCTTATCATGTATTTATTAAATATGCTAAACAACCTTATGAGGTAGGTGCTGTTATTACTTCCATTTTACAGGTGAAGAATTGAGCAAAGAGAGGTTGGAACATGTCCAAGATCACTCTGCTTCTAAGAGGCAAAGCTAGAATTTACGCTTGAGCAGTCTGGCTTGAGCTGTTAACCACTACACAAAGTACCATGCTATACCCAAGCTTTAAAAAATAACAAACAAACAAAGACTGTCAATTCACTTCCACTGCACTTAGAATAAAATCCATCTGCATACGACTTCCCCGTGCCAAAGGGTCTGGGCCTCCTTCCTCAGCCTCCTCTCTTGTGCTGTTCTCTTCCCTCCTGTTTTCCCAAAACTGATGAACAAGGTAAGCTTGGCCCTGCGTTGGCCTTTCTGCCTGTGCTGTTCCCAGTGCCTGAAGTGCTCTTTCCAGACGTTTTCACAGGGCTGGCTCCTCCTTCTTTATTCTTTGACCTCACTCCCTCAGAAAAGCCTTCCCTGACCTTGCCAGCCTGAAGTCAATATTCCTTGGCTTCTCTATCTCAACGCCCTGTTGGTTTTTTTCTTAGCACCTATCTCAACTAGTAATTGTTTTCATATGCTTATCCATTTGTCTATTGACTGTCTCTCCCACTGGCCTGGAGGCTTCACAATGATAAATATTGTTTACCATTGAATTTCTACCACCTAGCATCATGGCTTGCACGTAGTAGGTGCTGAGAATATTTGACAAATGATTGGATGAAAACAAGAATGCTGTGGTAACATGAAACATCCACCTAGACCTTAGGTACTCCAGGTGTGATTGCAGGATCAGAATCAGGATCACCTGGGAATGCTTTTAATCAAAAGTAGAGTCCAAGGACTCTGTTATTTTAAGCACTTATTTTGAGGCCTATCACCTAGTTTTCTAAAGAATTTTTATAATTTTGATTTTGATACGATTGGGCAACGAGTAATTCATAGAATTTTTGTTTGGCTGTGATTAAGTAATCATTGTGCATTTTCAGGAAAACTTGCTAAGGGAGAAAAATGTACATTATACTTTGCTTTCACATGTGATAAGATTGTTAAAAATACTAACAATGAAATAGGTACAAACTATGGTACCATGTTTTCAGATATATAGGTAAGCATTTACACAATTACCTTGGGAACCAATAATTTCCTTTTCAGCTTGCAGACTTTTCTGCAGGCTCCTGGAAAACTTGTGGTTCCTGGTTCCTGTAATTAGATAATAATGTATAATGGATGAAATGGACCAGCTGGAGTCCAGTCCTGAATCAACCACAATAGGACTTCTGGGGCCCGGGAATCTGCATTTTAATAAGTTTTCTAGGAAATTCTTTTTTTTTCTTCTTAAAGATTCGCACCTAAGCTAACAACTGTTGCCAATCTTCTTTTTTTTTTTTAAAGATTGGTACTTGAGCTAACAACTGTTGCCAATCTTCTTCTTTTTTCTTCTTTCTGCTTTTTCTCCCCAAATCCCCCCAGTATATAGTTGTATATACTAGTTAGTTTACACACTAGTTTAGTTGTGCATCCTTCTAGTTGTAGTACGTGGGAGGCTGCCTCAACGTGGCCTGGTGAGTGGTGCCATGTCCGCACCCAGGATCTGAACCAGAGAAACCCTGGGCCACTGTAGTGGAGCATGCGAACTTAACCACTCGGTCATGGGGCCAGCCCCCCTAGGAAATTCTTATGCAAACAAAATTTGAAAGCTATTTTTTCTTTTTATCTAGCCTTATGTATATTGCTTTAGAAAAACATACAATGGAGATCCAGTGTCCACTCTTGAAATTTGTGGTTTAATTCTGAGAAATCCAAGATAATGTTTCACATAAAGGAAAAACATAGACTATTAATTGATGTTAAGCTCAGTAAGTGTCCAGAAACGCAGATTATCAATAATCTTTTTGGTAAAATAAATCATCTTGGATAAATATCTTTTGTTAGCCTGCATGTACACATGGGAAGAAAGGGACAGGCATTTCTCACCTTGGAAGGGAAGGATGAACCATTTGGCCACATGGAAAGAAGAGCAAGATAAGTTCCTTAGCCTATAACTTGACTATGTTTTAGGCTATAAGTGGATAATGTTAAGAAAATTAAAATTGAAGGCAGGAAGAGGCTTCCTGGCTTGCTCAAAAGACAGAGGTGGCTGTTTTTTTCTCTTTTAGGGAAAGATACCTAAGTTCAAGAATATGATAGAAGAGCTTAAGTTAAAAACAAAAACAAAACAACAAGAAAAGATCCAGTCATGTGTTTTATTCCAAATAAATAAACGCAGTAATAAACCATGCCCCTGTCCAAAAGGCAAAGGGAAGCTTTGGTGAGGATCTCACCATGACCTGCTTCGTCTCCATCTCACCCACGCATTTTCTTCCATCCTCCTTGACACCTCCAGGGCATTCAGTACTAGTGACTAAGAGGTGCTGGAGATGCTTTCTTCCCTGGCCTGCTGTGACATTCCTCTCTTCACATGCCCCTTCCCTACTCAAAACTCTTCCATTGTTGTTCAATTAAGACCTTTCAGCATTAGACCCCAAGCTTTGCATGACCTGACCTCAACCCATTCTTCCAAACCCTTCTCTTCCCAGCAAACCTTGCACTTTAGTTCAACAGAGCTGCTCACTCCCATACTTTTCAGATTCTCTTTCTTTGCTTTTGTTGTTTTGTTCTCCAGAGTTCCCTTTATCCTCTTATTTCACATAAAATATCCTACGTGTTATTGCATCTTGCTTGTATTCACTGTGCACTAGGTTCCATCCCCTTTTGCCTACTCAAGAACATCACTCCAGCCATCTTCTTATGGATCATCAATTTTCTCTTCTCAACTGGATGAGTGCCGTGAGCATTAAAACATACTGTTATAACTCCCACTATACAAAAGTTTTTGATCACACTTCCCTTTTTAGCTACCACCTCATTACTCTCCTCTTTGTAGAGAAAAATTCTTCATAGAAGTGCTTATATATCCCACCTTCCATTTCCTCTCCTCCCAGTCTTTCTTGAACCCACTTAATAAGGCTTTTGACTCCACCATCCATCAACACTGCTCTTATTAATGTTACCAATAATCTTTACGTTTCTAGCTGCTCTGATCAATTCTCATTCTTCATCTTACTTGACCCACCAGTAGGATAACCCCATAACTTATCCAAACCAGAACTCTTTTAAGAGTCAAAGTGGGTGTTAGTGATAAGTGTACTAATTGATAATTATGCCTTGCCTAGGGCTGTACTTGGCAAACAGACTTACTGTCATCTTCTCATCAGAAGCATCACACCTACTTACGAGATCCCATTGCCCCCACCCTTTAAAACACTTTCTTCACCTGGCTTTTCAGATGCCACTGGGCCACTGATTCTCAGTCTCCTATGCTGTTTCCTCCTCCACCTCCCTGAATACAACATAATGGTGGAATTCCCCATGACTCTGCCTTTGGATCTCTTTTATTTTTCATCTGCAATCATTCCATTGGTGATTTTAATAAATCTTATAACTTTAAATGACATCTATGCACTGACAGCTCCCTAATTTATATCTCCAACTAGGATCTTCTTTCCTGAATTAGTTCTTCAACTTCCTCCCAACCTGCTCCTCTATGATCTTGCCCATCTAAGTCAATGGCAAGTTCATCCTTCCAGTGACTCAGGCCAAAACCTTGGTTCCCTGTCACCCTTGACTTCATATCATACTCCACAGCCAATCCATTAGTAAATCTTGTTGACTCTATCTTCAAAACATGCCCAAATCTGATTTCTTCTTGTCATTTTCTCTGTTCCACCCTGGGCCAAGCTAATATCACCTCTCACCTCAATTAATAACAAAAATTGCTAAAGGACTCAGCATAGAGACTGGTTCTTCAAAACCCTCCCTAAAACAGTCATTTCTCCTCATTGAAGATAATTTTCCTTGAGAAAATCTTTAGATTGTTGATGAGTCACTTCCAGTCCTATCTTTTTCTAGAAAGGTATTAATGCAGATGACCCAGAAAAAAAATACAGGTGTAGAAAAGCTTACCCAAATCCTTTAGTGAGGACTTGAATTAGTATGGAGAGTGTATTTACTCTTTAGTGGTTCACAGGATTCTTAACCATGCCTGAATTACCCTTTCTTATTCATTACAAAATAGTACCATTAAATGGTGTCCATGTATTGTTCACGTGGACAGTGTATAGAGTAGCCATTCCCATGCATTTTGGGGCTGAGTGAGCTGATCTTGGTAATACCACCCTTCCTGTCCATGATTGATCCTGGAACCCAGACCTAAAGCCATCAGCCTTCTTTACTGCCAGAGGCACATGAGGGAAAGGTGGCTGGAGACAAGATGTTTCCTTGAACATAAGCAAGAGACACAGGGTTTAAAAAAAACCCTTTCTTCTTGTATGTCAGGGTTTCTCAACCTCAGCACTATTGCCATTTTGAGTTGATCAGTCTCTGTTGAGGGGGCAGCCCTGTGCAACGTGAGGTGTTTAGCAACAACTCTGGCCTCTACCCACCAGATGCCAGCAGCACCTCTTCAGTTGTGACAACCAAAAATGTCTCCAGACATTGCCAGATGTCTCCTGGGTCGGGGGGGATTACACCAAGTTGGGAACTGCTGGCTAACCATTGTCAGATTTATCCCCAAACTGCCATGGATTCTTTCAATATCAGCTTAGAGAAGCTTAGAGGAACATAAAGTGAAGAGAATTACAGAAAAAAGATCCAGAGTTACTGGATGAAAGCCACCATACCTTGGATTTTTGTGATGTGAGCCTCTGCAATTCCTATCTATTTAAGCTGGTTTAAGTGGGTTTTGCTGTTATTTTTCAGCCGGGAGCATCAAAGTGATCTGGGGTCCACCATCACAGTTTACAGCACATGGCTTTATTCCAGAGCATCCTACGGCTTAGAGAAAAGATCCAGCTCCCATTTGGGGGCAAGATTCTATGGGTTCAGTTTTATGTGAAGGACAGAAATAAAATGGCTTATTTTCCCATTTGTTAATTGCTGCTTATCTACATGTTATGGAATTGTAGAATTTTAGAGCAGGAAGGGATTTTAGGGAAAGAGAATTAAGCTAAAACCAACATCTATGTTTATCTTCAAAGGAAGGCTTTCAAAAGAGGATTAAGACATGCGCCTCCAAATATCAGGAAAAGAGCCACTATCCACTTCAAAACACATCCTGAACATGACAAGTCACCATACATCTTGCGTAAAAAGCAAAGGGAGACATCTTTTATGGCCACGTACACTTAAATATTACCTTCTCCTTAAATAGGAATTCTACATGGTTTTATTGACTAAATCAATTATCTATTTACAGTGGACTTCCTGTCATTTCCATGGGCAGAGTTGTCATTTAATTTTACCATCTAGTGGTATTTTTTTAATGTGAAAACTGATGAACAAATAGAGCTGGCATAATTGGTGGATTATTAAATTCAGGGTGTAGCGAGAAGGGGAGAAGATAAAAAATTGTAATCCATTTCTATTATCTTTATTAATAAAATTTGTATTATCTTTGCTTATTACAAAAGCAATGTAAGCTTAAAACTGAAAAAAATCAGAAATTCAGAAATAAGCAAAATGAATAAAAGTAAAATAATCTATAATACAAGAATCAAGCACTGATTATGTCTTAGTGAATATTCTCCCAAATATTTTTCTTGCATATTGACATTTTCTTCCCAAACATTACCATATTATTTTGAAATCTACTTTATTGTATTTTAAAAGTCCTTTTCTTTTGTTTTCTTGCTGAGGAAGATTCACGCCAAGCTAACATCTATGCCAATATTCCTCTATTTTGTATGTAGGTTGCCACCAAGCATGGCCACTGATGAGTTGTGTAGTTCCACACCCGGGAACTGAACATGGGCTGCTGAAGCAGAGCATGACAAACGCAACCACTGGGCCACCAGGTCTGGCCCTCAAAAGTCCCTTTTATCAGATATTTAAGTTATTTCTAATTCATCCCCATTGTAAAGAATGCTTCATATGAATGGCTGCAATAACTTATACATGCTCAAAAACAAAACTGTAAGAAGAAAACATGAACACAAAAAAATTCTGAAAAATGGACCAAGGTTTAGGATATCATTGATTTCAGAATTCTGTTACTATTCACTTATAGATCCAATCACAGAAAGCAGCCTCAAAGAGGGCAAAGGGGAAGGAAAAGAAAACCAGTCTTGCAGCAAAGGAAACTAGCCCAGCAATAGACATGATAGGGCAAACAATAAATGAACCTATTGGAGAAATGTTCAACAAATGAAGGCCAAGCAGATTTTCTCAGTTTATAAGTCATAGAGCCATCACCCAGAAAAAGAACAGGCTTTACCCAATCATACAATTAGTAAAAAGAAATAATTTGCTCCTCTACAAAAATCCTGTGATAGAAATTCCAAATATCTATATTGACATATATACCCACATATCTGTATTTATATCTATATCTATATTTTTATTCATATCCACTTGTATTTATACCTATACTTATGTCTGTATCTATATGTGCACCTGAATATTCATCCATCCATCCACCTATCTATATGTCAGTGGTTCTCAAATGTGAATGTGCATCAGAATCCCCTGGAAGACTTGTTGAAACACAGATTCCTCTACCCCATCCCCAGAATTTCTGATTCATGATTCCAACATAGTCTAAGAATTTGTATTTATAATAAGTTCTCAGGTGATGCAGATGCTGCTGGTGTGGAGACTACACTTTGAGAAACTCTACCTACACTTCTACCTTTATCTTTATCTCTATCTCATTACCAGCCAATATTCTAGTGAACATATGATTATCCCCACATACTTTAACTTTCATTATCATTAGTTGTTAATATAAACCATAGTGTCATGTACTATACAAAACAGATATTATGAATTCTCTCCACTTAATTTAATAATAAAAATTACAAGATATAAAAATTTTTACTATGTGTCTTCTTCCTCCCAGGAGAATAGTTAAATTGTGGTACATTTCTTGCTTTTACTCAGTTTTCACTGCCTTTGGCTTTTAACTTGATGTATTTACATCTTAATGATTCGGATTTATTTTCCAAACAGTGAGATGAAACAGGGACAACTCAAAGGCAGCTTCATTTTGAAATTGGCCAGGTTTTTGTAAACAAGCTCTTGACTGAGCAATTTATAATTCTCTAAACAGTTGGGGGAAAATATCACATAGAAAAGCAGATGTTATTCTCCTAACTCTTTTTTTCACGGCTACAATCATTGTCTATGGTACCAAACCAATCACATTACTTCAAGTAAATTTTGGCTTTGCTGGATATCAACCGTGTTAGCCATACTCGAGATGTGTTTGAAAGAACAAAGGTTCTCAGAGACAGCTCTATGGCCTGCTTCCTCATGTTAGTTTGATAGCACTCGATTTAAAGGTTGTGTTGGCTCATATTTGCAGCACGCAGTGGGAACACAGTTCCCCAGATGCCAACCTTAACCTAAATAAAAGCTAGGCCTGCATCTCCTCAGGGTCAAGTTAAAGAATATGGGTTGTGCTGTCTCAGACCCCAGCGGGTGCCAATTAGTGGAAGACAAGACATGTACACAAGGGAATGTAATTGGTAATTTTAATGGGTAAATGGTTGCAGGATTGAAAAAAAGACAAGTCACTTTGAGTTGGTGCAGTTGGGAAAACTTCATATTCCATTTGTTCAAATCCATTAGAAATAAAGGTTATTTCTCCAAAAAGTGAAATGCAGATGTTGAACAGGGAGGCAAATTTTTACAGATGAGGTCAAGACAAAGACTATTTGGAGTGAGGAGTTAATGTGTGCCAAGAGAGGGAAGAATCCCCAGAATGATGAATTTCACTACTGAAATGATCATAAATTATGGCCACCTGCAACCTATCGCAAATGTCTTTTATGGTGGGAGAACAGGATAGATGGAAGAATAGGAAAAAACATGTGCCCTAATGGAGAAAAGGAAGACGTGTGCTTTGGTCAGTTCAGAGAAAATATCTCTTTCTCCCTTAAAATATCTGTATATAGATAGATGTGTGTGTGTGCGTGTATACACGCACACACACACTCTTAGATTTCATGAAATAATTTCAATTCATATGTAAGACCTCTTTGCTCCCATTAAGCATTCAAAATGCTCCTAATTGCAAATATTTCAGCAAATAGCCATTGAATGAATGATATAGTCAGCAAACATTGAAATAAATTTGTCACTAAAAAAGAAATTGTCACAAAAGAGAGAACCCATAGACTACAGTAATACAAAAATCTGCATTTTAACATTTATGGCTGTATATGCATGTAAATGATGTCTTTTGGTGTTAAAGACATGTCCAATATAAAAAGATAATTTACTGCAAATTGTGCTATGAAGAGAATTTATTGGAAGTATTGCAATAGGAAAAATGGTGAATGTTTCTAAGAGTTTTCGATGCCTGAAGTTCCAATTTGTTTAAAAATTTGTTGGATTAGGCACAAATTTAGTTGTTAAATGGTATTTTAAAGTAAAAATTAGTATAAAAGACAGAAAAGTGAACATTTTCCAAAATGAATATCTTTTCTAAACTAATGTAATATATACAAAGAATAGTGAGATAAATGCTTCTCACAAGTAACTTTTCAATAAAATGAATGAATGAATACAAGAATACATTTTAAAAATGTCCTCAGATCTTAGCTCAAGAATTTCAACAGATATAACACATACACATACGCATCTTTAAATTAAATGTAATCCTATTTACATTTGCAAATGTAAAACAAACTTGTGCCAAAAGAAGTTATAACTGCCCATCACACCCAAAAATGCAGTTTAGCTGCAGTCATTAGAGTTCCTGTATTGCTCAAGTTAAGATTTTAAAAGCACAAATAAAACACAAAGCAGTTATTCAAAACAAGTTTGCATTGGAAATTCAAAAACATTTATCACAGGAATGGAGTAAAACTTTTTACTCCCATCATTAATATAAACTAACCGTAAATATCAAAGCCCTCTGTATCTTAGTGAGAAATCTTTATGAAGGAATTGCAGTTAAAACGACAGCTCTGAAAAATGAGATAAGGGACCAGTTAAGAGGTTATCTTTTCTTTGTAATGTGATGGGACATACATGAGTAAGACAGTTGGCGCACCCACTGAAACAGATGCCAACTTTAGAGTTGCAAAATGTCCCAAGTCTGAGGAGCATCTCAAGATATCGGAGAATAAGAAAATCTTTTAGTGACTCATCTACGGCACAGAATTTCTCAACCTTGGCATTCTTGACATTTGGGGCCAGATCATTCTTTACCATAGGGTGCTGTCCTGCGCATTGAAGGATGTTTAGCAGCCTCCCTGGTCTCCACCCACTAGATGCCAGTAGCAAACCACCCCCTCCCTATTGTGACAAGAAAAATACCTCGAGACATTGGCAAAAGTGTCCTGGGGGGCAAAATTCCCCCAGTGAAAAGCACCAATAGCGCACATTTACATAAACTTGTTTGATCAATTGATGTAGTAAATATTATAAAACTGTCCAAAGTTTGATATTCACGTAGCACTCATTCTGTGAATTTTGCCAAAGTGTTGTATAGAAATTTTCATATTTAACCACAACAGATTAACAAATCTGGAGTTACTGCTTCTTAGGTATAAACGTTTTAAAAATCCACTAAAATACTTCTGATGATCTTATGAAAATTTCCAAGGATTCTCATCCAGAATTTACAATTTGGGGCTTAAACCAAAATGTTATGACTGTTTTGCATAACGCTCTCTCCAAAATGGAAGCACAGATTGTGTTAGCATTAGAAACTACATGGGAACAATGTTGCTTATGTTACACTTTAGATGAAGGAGAACAGTCTGTTTCCCCTGTTTAAATAGAATCTCAGAGTAATATTGCTGAGGATGATGTACTCTGAAATTCTAAAGATTCTCATATTAGTTATCAGACATATATTAGATAAATAGTGATAGTTTGTATCAATTACTCAGGAATCAGCTGGGAAAAAGTCCTCCCCGGGGAGATTATTACAGAAATACTCAATTATAATAACCATTTAAGTGAGATTTTTGCCCTTTGAAATTTGTCTTAGTAGAACTTGCTAGTAAAATGAACAAAGACAAAGTATATGCAGGTCAAAGGCGGTTGACTCTACTTATTCTACTACTTTAGTTTTTTTAACCTGAGAAATTAATATTTCAAATAAGGAAAATAGGAAAATTTTCTTGGCTAAATTTATTTAAAATATGTGACTACATTGTTTAATGACAATAAATCTGGAGATCAAAATATTTATCAATAAGTATTAAAATTATAATGTATTCACTGATAATTCAGAGAAATTATTTAAATTTTACAAGAAATGTTGGAAAATTTTAAGAATAATTATTGAGCAAGTCAAGCAGGGACAACATGCTTACTTCAATAATAAAGGACAAAATATGAAAGCTATTATTTTTTCTAAGTTGTTCATTTCTTTCTCATTTCTTTTCATAATTTTCTCATGAAGGTGATTCATTTATCATTAAATGTAATCATATTATCATATCACCAAAAGACATTTCATATAATTAAATGCACAAGTCAGAAAAAAAATCTTTGTTAGTTTTACATATAAATTATTGGTTCAGAAAATATCCGTATGTTATTCACATTCCCACACAGATACACATCTCAAACCTAAATCTTTACTTCTGTGTTATTTGACATCTCTTACTGAAATTATAATGATCTAAAGTATACCTCATTTGAAAAAGGAAAACATCCTGGATCAAAGTTCTTTTTAAAAAACAGTTATATTTCTGTTGCTAGATTAGTGGTCCTCAATTAGGGTGACTTTGCACCTCACAGAACATTTGGGGATATCTGGAGACATTTTGGGTTGTCACAACCAGGGGAGGGTACTACTGGCATCTAGTGGGTAGAGACCCGGGATGCTGCTCAACATCCTACAGTGCACAGGACAGCCCTTCACAAAAAAGAATGATCTGGTCCCAAATGTCAATAGTGCTGAGGTTAGGAAACCTTGCTCTAGACAAAAGTATTTCCTAGTTCAACCAGTGCAACAAAGCAAGCAGCGCCCAATTCATAACTGTGACAAGGATCCCTTTTTGCAGAGCATGTGATATTTTACCAAAGAGATTTTTCTTCTTCCACGGAAGATGGAATTTTAACTACCCCTTCTCACTACTGTTGGCATCTTATGGAGCAGAAAACAAAATGGGAGATTGAGGGGACCGCAGGGGCAGCCCCAAATGAACAATCGTTGTACTGCTGTTTTCTAATTGAATATACCTTATCTGAGCAGCAAGTATGTACTTTGATACTGAGTCAAAGCAATGCCTTCGCTGTAAAACAGGAATCGCTTGATATGCTAAGAAAAACATGTCACAAAAGTCAATACAACTAAAGCTTAAGCAACGAGTTTAATAATTGTCTTTTCTTCCCGTGATGTCAACCATAAGTGATATTCTGTATTGCTTGGGAGTCACTATTAAAATCAAACTTTTAACAGCTCTAAGTAAACATCTTCATTTTCCACGAAACTAAGTGATGGCAGAGTAATATGATTGCTTACAGCTGCAAATACCTCATTGTGAACCAAACACTTGTTAAACTTTGGCTAAAATTTCTCTTCAGTGGCTTATGGTATCTTTTCCAAATAAAATCATTTTTTTTTACTAATTCATTAAATAAGGCCATGGAAGACACCTTAATCAAATCATGGGATAGACTTGACACAAATAATCCGTTGATTACACAATAAATGCACACTAAATAAAAAAAAAAAACTTATGTTCCTAAATATAAATTACTTTATTTTACATTAGGGACTAGCACTGTGTAAATTACTCATGCTTTACCCCACCCAAAGGAAAGAAAAATAGAAAACTTCACGCTAGGAAGGAAAAAAAAGTTTCCTGTGTGTTTACTTTTCCTGAGTGTCTATGATATTCTTTAGATTATGAGTCATCAACATTTCAGGAGACAGGTGTCAAGTTTCTGAATGGGTTAGGAGTGAGAAGCCGAGGTAAGCAAAGGGCATCTGCCATTCATTCCTGCTAAGATAGAAATAAAATCTTGCTCGCATATTCCATTGCAATGACTTGAAAGGAAAAAAAGGTTCCTCTTGAATTTCAGAGTCCAGGACAAAAGATATCAGTCATTTGCCCTTTAGTGTGAATTACTTCACTCAGATTCTTTTGTTGTAAGGCCAAACTGAGTTCAAATCTCTCCCTTCAAAGACAGGGAGAGATTGGAGGTTTCACAAAGTACCAAATAATTTTGGAATGTAAGCACCTCTGGGAAGGGCACGCCAAGTGACTACCATAATCCAGAGGGGCACTAGTGGTGAGTATAAAGGCATTTGGATACCAAAAGAAAAGCATGAAATATCACTCTACCAAAACACAGACATTGTGGGTTCATTTAGTGACTACACACCAAGCCCTCTACTAGGTGCCAGGAATGTGGGTGCTTAGGTAAAAAGATATGAATAGTTGAGTCTAAACCTAACTTCACAATGGTACTTAGGAATTTTGAGTCAAATGCAACCCACTTTTGAATGAAATCTTATGCTAAAGAGAAAAAGAGACTGTTTATCAAAACAAAAGGACTGGATCTTCATGTACAACAGGCTTGGTGATCAGAGAAGTTACCCCAAATCTTCGACTAATCTACTCCATTAGAAGGTACTTTACAGGGATGGCCAAAAGCATCGACACAGCCATTGCTGGTTTTGTCAGCACCTGGCCTGCTTCTCTGGCTATGCATTAACGTGGCACCCTTCAAACAACATTCAGTGATGGTTTATAGTGAATCCCTCACACTACAAGAAAATCACTTTTGGCTTTGTAAATCACTGTGGTTTTGGTATTAGACTGGTGAAAACGTTCTCATTTTACTGAAGGAAGAATAAAAGGGTGTCTGAAATAATTTCTGAACTTTGTATATTCACCCCCACACATCTTAGCAGTATTATTTGTATGGTAGTAGAGCTATGGTACAGGAACGTGTCCCAATGACTTAGTGGACCAACATAGGACTGGGTAGGGTGGGGAACAGTACAAAATCTTTTTAGTACAACTTATCTCCAAGTCTAGAGTTATTTTCCTGCCCTGAGGTTGCTGAAAGGCACCTGAGGCTTTGGTGTACAAAAATTCTAATTTCAACTTAATTTTCAACACACTCAATCCAAGGGATATTAACTCACAGCTAGATTGTTCTTCAGACCAAATAACTGAATGTTCTAATCAAATTCTCCCAGGGCTACAAAATAACTAATTCTGCAGAAGACAATCAATTTGATAATCAGAGAGGTATCATGACGACTCCCTAAAACAGGAAAATGTTAGAAATGAGCTTTTCCTCTAAATCGCAGCTCTAGCGTCTTTGTAATTCAACTAATCCCATTACACCTACACAAGAGCAGATTCCAAATTTCAATAGTGAACTTCATGAAGGCTGACAAAACTGGGCAATGTTGACACCAGGGTTATGAGATTACTACAGAAAGTTCCTAGAGCTGATGTTGGGGGTGTGATTCATTCATTCTCTCCATGATGGTAAAGATTTTATGGCCCAACATTGGAGTCGTCATTTTTCAATATTGCACAAGTCTGGTTTGGGTATTCAATAATCTAACATTCTTACCATCATCGTCATTGTTCGTTTAGCCAGGGCAACACAGAAGAATGACAAATTGGAAAATTTGAAGTCATTTTCCCCTCTCCTACCTGAAACGAAGTAATGAATTTGACAGTTGTTTTAATGAGTTGATTAATTTAGTAATTCAATGGTCCAACTAGCTAACCCTTATTTCTGTTATGTTTCTCATCTCCTTCTAACAAGTTGTTCAAGAATTGCATCTGCGTGCATATTCACAAGCAGACTCTGGCAATCATTTTATAACCACCACCACAACCACCGCGATAACAACAACAAAAGCTAACAATCATTCAGCACTTACTATGAGCTAGCCACTGTTCTAGGCACATCCCAGGGTGCTCCACCATGCTGGTTAAAAATCCTAAGGGAGCCCACCAAATTCATCAAGGGTTAGTGAGATACACATAGGTCTCAGAACTCCAGAAAGCACAGCCACTGCCATCTTGGCATCTCTGAATAGGATGGTCTTATGTTGAAAAACAAGCATGATCCTTCATACATTCCGAAAATGTTAATTGAGGGCCTCCTGTGTTCCAGGCACTGAGGTCTATGCTCTAGATATGTTCACTCATTTAATCATTACAACAACACCATTGTTCTCATTTTACAGGCAGAAGGGTGGACAAACTTGCCCACAGATCCACAGCTAGTAAATGGCAGAATCAAAATGAAGAGAATAGATTTAGCTAACCATTTGAGTCACTTGGCAAATGGTGTCACCATTCATCTCAGCACCTAAGCTGGAAACTTCAGGATCCCCCGTCCTGTTCTCCTTTATTTCCTCCACAGAACTGGCTGATTCTCCTAAGTGGCTTCTCAGACCTCTCCCTTATTCCTTTCCATTCCCACATCCCTGCCTTGGCTCAGGCCCACATAGGCTTTTCTTGTTTGTTTTTTTATTGAGGTGAAATTCACATAATATAAAATTAGCTATTTTAAAGTGTACTATTCAGTGGCATTTAGTACATTGACAATGTTGTGCAACCACCACCTCTATCTAGTTCCCAAACAGTTTTATCATCCCAAAAGGAAAGCCAGTACCCATTAGGTAGTCTCTCCCTGTTCTCCCTACCTCCAACCACTAATGTATTTTCTGGCTCTATAGATTTATCTATTCGAAATGTTTCCTAGAAACGGAACCATACAACATGTGACCGAATGTTTTTGGGGTTTATCCATGTTGCAGCATGAATCAGTGCTTAAGTGCTTTTCATGGACAATAAATTGGCCATATTCTATAATGTGGATATACCACAATTTGTCTACCCATTCATCTATTGATGGACATTTGGGTTGCTTTCATTTTCTGGCTATTGTGAATAGTGCTTCAATGAACATTTGTGTACAAGTACTTTTTTGAATACCTGTTTTCAATTCTTTTGAAGCATATACTTAGGAGTAGAATTGCTTTTTTTGAGTATAAACCTACGAGTGGGATTGCTGGGTTATGTGGTAACTCTGTTTAACTTTTTGATGAGCCCCTCATAGGCTTTTGCATGGACTCACATGATAGGATGGTCTCCCTCCCTGAAGCCTCTTCTCTAATCCCTTCTGTTCACTGCCAACAAAAGTCTACTGACGCCATTCCACTGCTTATAAACGTTCAGTAGTTCTCCACTATGTAAAAGGACACCCAGCAACCCCTCAGGGCTTTGGGCAGTCCCCATGTGCTGGTCCCAATACGCTGGTCTCAACCTACCCCATTTTCCTTAGACTTTTCTTTCCTCCACTTTTTTCCTCCCCTCTGTGCCACTGCCCTAGTCTCCAATCCTACAGCATACACTCTCTTTCAGCAATGTGCCCCTAATGGACAGCTAGCTAAAATTCCTTCTCACATATCAACACTCTGCCTCTCCTGGAGATCCACTCAAAAGCCATCCCTTCTAGGCTGACTTTGATGATGCTCCCTTCCTTTCTCCAGCTGGAAACAATCATTGCTTTATCTGCTCTCCCCCAGAGATTTTATCTGGGCCATTGGCAGGACATTTGCTCACGAAGGCCTTTCATCCTAAAGAGTTCTGTATAGGTCTCATCTCCTGTGTAGCATGTGAATTCCACGAGGACCAAAATCATATTGTGTTTGCACTGCCCATCATAATGCTTTGATCACAGCTGGCATTTAAAGAACATTTGATGAAGGACTGAATGAAGGAATAAAGGAATGAAGACAAATGAAGGAATGATACACTCGGTACATCAAATGTAAGCATCTCCCTTGCTTTCTCATTTAGCTTTATCAATCATGCTTGCCTGAGGACTCTAATCAACGGTTATTAGTGGCTTGATCATAGAGACTGATGTCTAGAGGTGAATCCCAAAAGGAAACCAGACTTGACTAGCTGTGTGACTTTGGGCAAGTTACTTAGCCTTTCTGTGCCTCAGTTCCCTCATCTTCAAAATGCAAATAAGCTAGGCTGGCGTTGAGTATTAAAATAAACTAATATTTATGAAGCTCTTAGAATAGTGCCTGGCACATGGTCAGAATTTTAGAAGAGTTTATTAAATAAAATAAGCAAAAGAAATGAGCCAACTGCTCATGCTCTAAATGAGCAAAACTGTGATTAAGACAGGCCAAATGAACGCAAGCCTCTGCGAGCTGCAAGGTACTTAGGCCCACTAACCAAACTCTCCATGTGACCTCAAATACTATATATTTGTTTTACATTTACTATGTGTTATTCTTCCACTTTACTAGTTTTGGAGGTCTGAGGTCATCATAGAGCAGCACTTTTGGTCTAACCCTGGTATTCCACCTCACCCAATGCTCTTATGGGTAAGAAAACTGATTAACTGCTGATTAAACTTTCCTGGGCAAATGAAACTGATTGCAGAGAAGTCATAGCCATAACTGGCTATGGCTTAGTTTAAAACTAATTGTGAAGCTATATATAAACAACTAACAAAATTGGGCATATTGCTAAATCAATGAGAACAAAGTACCTAAGAACAAGAATATTTCCAAGTGATATGTTTACTTCTTATTCTAATCTATTCATTTCAATTCTTTTAATAGGTTTTAAAGGTTCTCACAAGAATAACTAAAGTGTTCTCACAAGAACTAGACCTGTTGCTTGGACTCAGTGACTCTCTTTCTGCCACCACTATTTTCATTAACAAGCTCCTCTTGGATCTATCCAGAAATATGCCTTCTCTGAATAAACTCAAATTATCCACTTCTTTTTTTTTAGCACTTCCCCCTACAGAGCCTCCCCTTGACATCTGGTTTACTCCTGTATTTTGAGTGCTGATGAATATTAGAGATGTATGCATATACTCACCTTCATTTGCAAATTTTTATGATGCAAACAAACAAAACAAACTAAAATGTTCTAAAGGGTAGTGCATTCCCTTGTCCACAGTGCAGAAAGCCCACCCACTGATATAAACGCGGCTTGGCTTGCTGGTTATATTGGAGGTCTCCATCCTGATACCCAGTGGAGTAAATACACCAACAAGCCTCTCTTCCAACATTAACACCCAGGGTTTAACCCAACTTCAACAGTTTTGAGAAAATGCATTTTTTAAATTAAACTTTTTACTTTGAGATAATTGCAGATTGAGATTCAGCTGTAAGAAATAACACAGAGAAACCTCCTGTTCCCTTCACCCGGCCTCCCCCGGTGGTAACATCTTACATAACTGTAGTACAATATCACAACCAGGAAACTGACACTGATATGGTCCAATGACTTTATTCAGATATCCCCAGTTTTGCATGCACTCATCTGTGTGTGTGTATTTAATTCTATGCAATTTTATCACCTGTGTAGATTTATGTGACTACCACAACAGTTAAGACAGAACATTCCATCACCACAAGAATCCTTCATGCTACCTCTTTATAGTTACTCTCACCTCCCTTTCAACCCACCACTTTCTTAAGTCTGGCAACCACTAATCTGTTTTCCATTTCTATAATTTTGTCATTTCAAAAATGTCATATAAATGGATTCATACAGCATGTAGCCTTTTTGACAGGCTTTATTCACTCAGCATAATACCCTTGAGATCCATCCAAGTTGTTGAGTGTATCAATAGTTCATTTCTTTTTATTACCAAATTGTATTCTATGGTCCGACCATACCACAGTTTGTCTAACCAGAAATGCATTTTTGTATTCAATGCAATTTTACTAACTGCACCAGTGCTACAGAGAGTAATATGGCTTGATGGGGAATTACATAAACAACCCTGTTTTCTGTTACAAGATCTCCACAATGAAGTGAAAAATGAAGTCTGTTTTCTACATATTTTAAAGCTTGTACAGGTGTTTCAGTCAGCTAAATATTTCAGCCTAGACTATTTTAGCTCTGAATTATCCAAATAATTATCTCACAAAATTTTATTGAACTTAGCACAGAGAATGCCTCTGTGTGAAGTGGAGGTAACAAAGTAATTAGCAATCATAATTATTGGGATTTACTCTCCTAGCCATTTTCTCTTTTGGAATTTACAGGGAGACTATGAAAGTTCAAACACACTGTATTTTTGGCAAAGGACCCTTACGCTTTGTCTGCATTTTACTGCTTCCTTTGCACCTGGGAGCAGCTATTTTAAGACTGTCTAGACAATCACCCCAGCTTTAAAGTTCTTTTCCTTTCTTTTCACATAATCACTGAGCATGGGAGCTAATAAATAGATGATGCTGGCACTCTCTCATCCAAGATACTATTCAGATAGAGTCAGGAACAAGAATGCCTCTGCTCTGGCTCACAAGCCCTTTAAAATCAGTTAATAATAATAATTCTGATCTTACTTTTGCTTGCACTTGATATTTAATAAGATACTTAATGAGAATTTTATATCATGTGTAAAGTATGATTGGTAAACTTAAAACACTCTACAAATGCAAGCCATTACTTTCAGTGAGTATTCATTGTATGCATATACTACACCATTTCACCCTCAGCAATCTCAATCTTAGGTGAATTATTACTTTCGTCCTTTTATTTTTAATTTTTTAAATTAATTAATTATTTATTTATTTTTGAGGAAGATTAGCCCTGAGCTAACACCTGCTGCCAATGCTCCTCTTTTTTTTTTTTTTTTGCTGAGGAAGACTGGCCCTGAGCTAACATCCATGCCCATCTTCCTCTAAAGGCACATATCCATCTAGGGGCTTCACATCTCCACATAAATATCTAATGGGTTTCTCTATTTCAAACAATCAACTTTCTACACAAAACTACATCAACCAAATCATCCCCAATTAAAGGCTCATCCTAATTCAATGGCTTACTGCTGCAATGGAATGAAGTACACACATTTTAGCTAGGCCCTGCCTATGTGTTCCCAGCACCTGAGGCCTTTGTTCCCTTCTCTCACTAGACTCCTGGTCCTTGTTTTGTACCCGCTGTTCCTTCCTCCTGGAATGATTGCCCCATGTGCCCCGACCCTTTGTCCATTTTATATAGCCATCTCCTTCTTGTCCTTTGGTCCTCAGATTAAATGTCACCTTCCCAGAGCAACATTCTCTAACACTCTATCTAAAATTAGATTCCATCTTCTCACATCTGCTATCATAGGAATCTGTTTTCTACACAGCATTTACTACAATTTGGAATTACTGGTTTACTATTGTTTACCATCTTGTATCTGCATGGAAAGCTTCATGTCAGTCTTGCTCACCATTTCATCCCCAGCACCTCAAACAGAGCCCAGCACATAGTACTCTCAACAAATGGTTGTTGCATGAATGACCGGAGAGAAGAAAAACAGTCAAAATAGAACAACTCCAACAGATTAGTGTTTGCCAGGGCCTGGGGGTGCAGGGAGAGATTAACCATAAAGGGGCAGCATGAGGGAACTTGCAGGGGAGTGACAGAACTCTTCTGTATCCGGATTGTGGTGGTGGTTACACAATTTTAAGTATTTGTCCAAACTCATAGAACTGTGCTCCTCAAAAAGACGAATTTTACTGTATGCAAATTAAAAGTAAATTAATAAAATTATTATGTTTCCAAAACCCAAGTCAACCCAGGATAAATCTAAGAATCCAAGTTTCACACATTTGGGCTCTTTTGGGGGGCGTCAGTCAACTTCCCATGTTCATGGTCAAGTACTGACTCAAACCGTACTTCCCCATTTCTCATTTAGCAGTTTAAAGAAAGGAAACTGGAAACAAAATAAAGATGTGGAGGATAAACAATACAAGAAAAGACGCAGCGGTGAAATAATATTTAAAATAATCATGTGATAAAATGTCAGCATTTATTTGTGACATTTGGCTTTGTTTTTATTGGCTCACTCCAGCGGTGCAGTGGCTGTGGGTTGATTTCATAATGGTGCCTCCCACATATACACCCACGGCTGACCTCTGCTTTGTGCAGTTGATAATGACTAAACTTCACATATCATGCGGGCAAAATCTATCCTTTCCCTGGAGGGCTGTTTCACCCAGGGAATTACAGTTTTACAGCCGAGCAATGTTTCTTTCTCAAAATATATCATCAACTTTCATTAGAACAAAGCTATATGGGCTGATAAATTGCTGTCTTTTGCCAAATTATTACTCATCATTGTATATTCACCCAACAGATGCCAGTGAGAAACCCCATTCTATTGGGGGAAAGCAGGATGCAGAGATATTAATAGATTCTTTAGACATGAGTTGCATTCTCTAAAGTAAGCACATGACATGAATTTCATCTCGTGACCTCCCCGCCAAGCCTCACTATTGACTTTTATCCATTAGAACATGTTGATGGATATACCACTTCAAAATGAAATATTTGGATATCTGACTCCGATTTGGGGAAAGGGAAATGGTGAGCTAATTTCCTCTTTTATCAAGCTGAATCACTGAACTCGCTCTGTTGCTATGCACGCATAAGTCAATGCCATAGCAACTTCCCAGTTTGCTCTTAAACACACAACAGCAGAACGATGCTAATGGGTACATTTTTTTCAATCCTTAGATTTCATTTGTTCTCTTAGCAGTTTTAATTTTATACTATATTTTACAGTACAGGGTTATTTAGTTATCCTTTGGGAGTCTTATCATTGCTGACTGCCATATATATTATCAATATCAGTACAACAGAAGTGCTTACTTCTCGGAAAATTCTCCCACAGTTTCCATTTCTTCTTCTCAATCCCTTGATCACAATTAAAAGTTTGCAGTTTGGACAGTATAGACTGGATCCTCTTTAGGATCCTCTTTAGGAGGATCCTAAATTTAAATGGGACTGAAATACGTGATTTTAAATTCATGAAATATAGAAATGCACAGACTTTTCATATACCTATTTAAGCAAATTCAGTGAAAGCATACTTATCACTTGGTATGTACTAGGAAGTGTGCCAGGTTCTAGAAAGAACTAACAAAATCTTCACTATCAAGGGACTCAGAAAACATCTAAGAGGCAGAGATGAGAGTGTATTCTAGTTTCTATGAGCTCTTGCTGTAGAAAATAAGGATGAGTACTCTCGAATTCTATCACTTTGGAGTTTAGATTATTCACCTACAAAAGATGCTGTAATATCTAACTTTAGGCTAGTTTAGGAAAATCATAAAACACACCAAATAAATCACTGCTGTCTGTAAAGTGTTGTTGGCCGAAGGACTAGAATAATTGACCTGTTTTCCGAAACACCTGAAATAGGTTTCTGATTCCATACTTAACTCTTGAGATTATTTAGCTGCCTGTGCCAATATTCCAATTAGTTAAGGAATTAAGATATCTTATTTTATAGATAGGCAATAAATTTCATTAAAATTTTAAATATACATCCACCCTTCCACAATCATATGTTAAAGAATCCAAAGAGGGCTGGCCCCGTGGCCGAGTGGTTAAGTTTGTGCGTTCCACTGCAGGCGGCCCAGTGTTTCATTGGTTCGAATCCTGGGCGCGGACATGGCACTGCTCATCAAACCACGCTGACGCAGCGTCCCACATGCCACAACTAGAAGGACCCACAATGAAGAATATACAACTATGTACCGTGGGGCTTTGGGGAGAAAAAGGAAAAAAATAAAATCTTAAAAAAAAAAGGAATCCAAAAAGAGGAAAATTTGGTTCAAGTCATTTTTCATTTAAGCGTCAACTTATAATTTGAAGAATGCACATCAGGTACCTTAGAAAATATCAGCTCTCTCATTGACCAGATGTATTTTAAAATGTCTCAGTGAACTGGTGTCTTTTCAATTCTGATCAGGTGGAAAGTTCTGCATTCTTAACACTAGACATATCCTTTACACGACGCTCACTATAGCTAACTCATACTGCTCTTAGAAGTGGGAGCAAAAGGTTCACTTCCATAGGTCTGTTCTGATTGTGACTGTAGAACTAGAAGATCCTTTTACCTGTCGATGAATCATATTTTTAAGTCGTCTACTATGATGAAGCAATTTTCGCAATTTTAGGAATATTAACTTGTAACTTTAGTAGATAGTCCTGAGGTTAATATTCCTTTGAAAAGCTAATATAGAAACAGAATTTACATCAGTAATTCTCAAAGTGCAGTCTCAGAACCAGAAGCTTCAGTCTCAGATGGAAACTTGTTAGAAATGCAAGTGCTTGAACCCCACCTCAGATCTACAGAATCAGACACTCTGGGGTTGGGACGCAGCAGTCTGAGTTTTAACAAACCCTCCAGGGGATTTCAATGCACGCTCGAGTTTGAGAACCACTGCTTTATATAATACATATTTCTTATTTGAGATCATACATATATATACTTAAATTGAGAGATAGCTCTTTTCTTCTTTTTGATGCAGTGTTGTTTTTTATCTGTTTGTTTGTTTTGTGTTACTTTTGGTATTCTGACAAAAGCCGGATTTCTGCCCATCCTAGTGTGGTTATGAAACAAGATCACCTAGTTCCTGATACACTAAAAAGTCATTGTAAACATTTTAGCTTTGAAGAACAATCTACTTAAAATATAAGTTATTAGCAGTGATAATAGGATGATGACTAATTTGGATAACCTTGCAACTTGGGACTGAAGAAAGAACAATAGCTTAGAGTCAGAGGGACTTTAGTCCAACACTTAAGGTTAAATGGGGGTTTCTCAATTTCAGCACTATTGACCCTTGGAGCCAGATAATTCTCTGTTAGGAGGAGCACTGTAGAATGTTTTAGCAGCATCCTTGGTCTCTATCCACTAGATGCCAGTAGCACACCCCTACAAATTGTGGCAATCAAAAATGTCCCATTGTCAAATGTTCCCTGGGGGGGGGGGGGCAAATAGCCCCCAGTTGAGAACCACAGGGTTAAACAATTTGGACCATTTCTACTGGTCCACTAAGGATTCTCAACCTTGGCTATACAGCATAATCAATTAAAAATACTGATGCCCATGGTCCATCCCAGCCTGCTTGTATCAAATCTGTGGATAGGCTCAGAGATCCATAAGTACTTTTTTAGAGCTCACTAGATGGTGCTAAGGTGCAGCCAAGACCTACGAAGCATTGTACTGACATCCTTGTGCCTTAATTTCCTTACCTGGGAGATCGGTGCAATAGTATCTATTCTAACCACCACACAGGATGTCCCAAGGATTGAATGAGAGAACATTTGTGAAAGCACTTGTTCAATAAAGCATTAACAATGTTAAGGGCAGCAGAGAAAAATAACTCATTTGAAAAAGTTGCCATGGAAATGAAAAGCTGTATCTAGCGTTTATTATGAATTAGAATGATTTATATTTAGTGTCTCTTAGACACACACCTCATTTACAATAGGGATGTGGGGAATTTGCAAAGTCTCTCTTGGGAATAAACTTGGAGCATTATTTAGACCTGGATAGACAGAAAACTGTATCAAATCAGATCAAACTGTCATACTGTGCACCTACGATAATGTGTACATATACAATCAAATCACTAATCTTTCTATTCTCTTGGCTCTCAAGAACTCAGTTTAATAAGTAGAAAAGAATGTAGATTCATCTGAAAATAAATTGCCTCTTTAAATATTATTAGAATGTGGAAAAATCATATACACTCAAAGTCTGGTATAGGCTTCAATTGTGTCCATGTGTATTATTTCTTTTAAAAAAAGATAAAAGCATCTGAAGCAAACAATAGAAAATGTTAACAGTTATTAAATCTGAGTGACAAATACATAGATTTTTGTTTAATTTTTTCTATACTTTTATGTTTGAAATATTTTATTAAAACCAAAAGAGGATGTTAAAATCAGTTTGTACAAAGCAGCAGAGAATACTCTAACAGAAAATAAAGAAGAAAACATGTTTTAGTTGGTGTCGGGTGACCAAGGAGACCCCATAAGGATGGAGAGGCCATCCAGCTGGAGGCAAAGGGGCTCCCTCTCACAGTGCTTGGTTCAGTTGACATGGCTAAATATGCAGGCAGGGGACGGCAGGCCTTTGACGTTCAAGATCAGTTTTGAACTTGCCCGGCACATAAGGAAATCTTCTTAGTTTCTTTTTTGTTAAATGTTCTAGCAGGTTTTAAACTAAGCAAGCTATTATGAAATATCTGCTTCTACTCTCTTGCACACTCCTCTCTAACATCTCTAGAAACCAATATGGCAGGAACTGTGACATTTTATACAAAAGGCAGTGAGAGAACAGCCTTTTAGGCACATCTTTTAAAAAAACCAATTTGCTTGAAGCACTACACTCACGTGTGCGCTGTGATCAGATCAGTAAGCAGAAAATTGTTTTCTCCTGGAGTGGGAGTTGGTTAACTGCAGTCCACGGGCCAAATCCAGTCTGCTGTCTGTTTCTGTAAATATGGTATTAATTTAACACAGCCTGGTCTGTCCTTTACGTTGTCTCTGGATGCTTTCAGCTATAACATCAGAGTTAAGTAGTTGCAACAAAACCTATATGGCCCCCAAAGCCTAAAATATTTACCATCTGGCTGTTGATAAAAAAGACTTTCTTAACTCCTGTCCTAGAGTGTTAACATATAAAATTTACCCATACAAACTTAATAATAAGTGATTGGACAAAAGAAAATGTTTTTCAATGACTTTTTGTATGGTAGTCATGTGACAATATAGATTTATACTATGTTTTTCTTTTGATGACAATAAATATATTATAAAGATTCAAATATTAATTACCACATTTTCTCTTTAAAAAACCTCATGTGGTCTACAAAGGAAACCTACAAGAAGATGTATTGATGAATAATAACTTAACACATTGCTAAAATATCACTGTTTGACAGTCTCCCATACAGGCCCTTTCCTAGAGCAAAACTATTTTAATTGTATAGTCATTTGCAGCTGAATAACTGCATTACATGTAAAAATACTTATGGAAATTTACTGGCCAAGAATTCTTCCCTTTTTAAAGAAATATAGGAGTCATAGTTGTATGCTAGAGAGAAATATAAAAGTGGTCATTTCTTTCAGTGCTTTAAAAATTACCTTTGTAGAAAGTAAAGATGATATTTACATTTCAACATAAGTAATAGCCTATTTTTACTTCATTTCACATGCCTGGACTTTTGAATATTTGGGGAAATTTTAAGAAAAGGAGATACTTTTACAGCTACATCAAGTTGTATCATTCCCTGGAGCCTCATAAATTGAAAATGAGGCCTTACTGATATCTTTGCCCTTGTTTCTCCTCAAAATGACCCCCAAATAGGAAAATAGTAAGTAATAAAACAAAAGAGTGCAGAGCTATGGTTGCCAAGGCAACCATGATCATATTTCCTTTGAACTTCGGCGGAGCATCCATTGCAGTTCAATCCAAGCTCATGTTTCTTTAGGAAGCTTATATAAATTCAAAGTCCTTATTATGATAGCAGTATCATTCTGATCAAGCAGGGATGTATAACAGAAACTGAAATGCCCATGGCATTTGCGTTATGGGAGAAAGATGGGAAAATGACACTTGCTAGTATATGCAATGGCCAAGAGAACATTTCCTTCCTCTCCACTCCATTCAACACACATTTGTGGTTCTATGCTGGCTACTGCCATGAATAGCAACGGGAGTCCCACCCATAGATAATATAACAGATACAGATTAAATGAGTTACAATCCCCTTGTAGATCCCCATGGCCCTAGAGAACTATGACAAATTACCAGAATAGCTGGTATACCCATTCCACAGATTACCATTTGTGGACTTCGGTCTTAAAGGTGAATATTTATGACCATCAGTTTGTCTTCATAGTGAAGAGAAAAAAACTTTTCCCATACAATTTTGAGGAAGCTATTACTACTTATTTGCAGTAATAGCTACAAATGTAGACAACCATTTGTATCTCATTTGATGCTGCCTTAAGGACTGAAGAGGATGTTGTCTAGTCCAGGAGATGCTCAATATCTTGAAGGTTGGACACCCAAAGTTTGCCTTAATGGACTCTAAACAATCTTTGCTCATATTTTCCAACTCAGACACTCCCCAATTTGGAAGTTTGTAAAGATGGTTGGTGTTCAAAAGTCTGAATGCATTCTCCCATAGAAAACCAAGATACATGGTGGTTTTGGTTCCTAGGCCAGCTGATGTGGTTTCATTTAACCCATAACACACTTGAAGTGCAGAGTAGGAAATATAAATATAAATGGGAACACCATTCTCATTCTTCTCAGACCTTGGGAAAGAAAGGAGATTCTCCATCATGGTATAGGGGAATGAGCACTGGGTTGGGGTCAGAGGTCCCTGTATGTGCCTCTAGGCCAGAGACAATCTCTTGTGAGTCCTGCTGGATCTCCTTGGTCCATCTCAGTAGCCTGGCCCACTGTAGGAACTCAATTCATAACTTGCTGGATAAATGGAATAAAGAGCACCTTGCCATGTGATTCTGGGTTAGTCATTTCAATATTTCTGAGATTTGGTGAGATGTTTGGGAAGAGTAGATCAGGTGCTATGCTTGTTTTGTTCTCTATTCACATCTCCCTTAGATTCGTGGGCAACCCATTTTATTCCTGTTTTTTGTACTATAGAGATAACAATGGTTTACACAAGGGATAAATGGGAAGACGTATCATGAGGATGGAGACAGAGTTAGGATAAGCATTTTACCACTGGTGGGGATTGGGGTATTATGGTTTTGGAAAGAAATTTGCTGAAAAAAATTGACACCTATTGGCATTTTTCACTGAATCAATAATGTGATAAACACTCCCCAAATTCACCCTCTCAGAGAAGTCCTTTTTAACTAACACCAATCCCATCTTTCTGATGTCTCCTGTCCCTGATTTTTTCTTTATTTCTTTATTTTTTGTTTCCGGGACACTTATCACCATCTCACTTACTTTATTTTCTGCTGCTTACTGGCTATCCTCTGACACCCTACAATGAAAGTACCACAAGGGAAGGAATGTGTGTCTGTTTTATTCAGAGCTGTATCTCCAAAGCCTAGAACAGTGTCTGCTCATAGTAGGCATTCAATACATATCTACTGAATGAATGAATCACTGGATAAGAGAAAGGAGTGTACTCTTTTTTAGATCTAAATAAAGGAGTTAGATATTTTAAAGTATATATTTTCCAAAGAAGAACAGGTGGCATTAATTGAAGACAAATTTTGTTGCCACAACTAGAAGGACCCACAACTAAAATATACAACTAGGTACTGGGGGGATTTGGGAGAAACAAGCAGAAAAAAAAATTCTGGATTTCTAATTGAAGACAAATTATGGAATATTACTATATCTAATAAGAGAGGGACAATCATTTTTGTCAGAAAAACTAAGGTAAGGAGACCCAATACCCCAGACTACTACCCATCAAATTCAATAACCAGAGTGGTTGCTTAGATGGAGATGCTCTTGACATATTACGTACAAACATGTATAAAGAAGGGACGCTACTTGGATTTTAGGCTATATTGAGGCCTGGGAGCCAGCCTGGTACAATGGAGACACGAGGCCTTCAGAATCAGCGGGTGTGCATTTGAATTCTTGCTCTGCCTCTTAATGTCTATTCACTTTGAAAAGTTAGAGAACCTCCCATGTTTCAGTTTTCTCATTTATAAACTGGAATATGACCCATTGCCTTGCAAGGTTGCTGTGAGGGTAAAATGAAAAGATCTAAGTAGATCTAGGAAATAGAGGATCTTCAATAGGTGATGAACACTCTCACTGTTGCTTACCATCACCCTCCTAGCTCTGCCCTCACTAGCAGTAGCCTTGCTCAAGTCGCTTAGCCCCTCTCATCCTCAGTTCCCTTTCCTACAAAATAAATAATTGGGTTACAGTGACTGCAAATAGATTTGTCGCTCTGAAAATCATGTGCACTCAGTTTTACCTCCTCAAACATTTAATTATGGGATTGGGTGAAATAATGAGCTATTTTAGAGATAATCTAGACTTACCTACAGAGGCTTATTAAGTACTTTGAATTGTCTGTGTTATAATTCTATACTTATAATCCTAAATATAATTTTTCCTTAAAAAATCTTCTGGAAGAAAAGTTTTCCATGCCTCAGCAATTCAAACTCCAAAGAGCTTTTCAGTGTTTGGAAGGGGCTGAAGGAGCCCAATATTTTAAAGATGAGTGTAATTTGGTGCTGAAATCTTCCTTTTGCATTTATGACTGTGTTCTAAAATAGAATCCTAGAAAAGAGAAGTGCGGTTCAGAAATGTCAAGAGACCTCCTAAGAATCCAGCAGGGTTTCATATACATTTTAGTTGATTTACGCTTTCTATTTGTTATTCATTTACAAATTCCCACATTTACACTGCCCCAAACAGGATTAATTTAACAACTTTTGAATCATGAAAAAAAAGGAAGAAAATCAAGTTACTAAACAAATTATTTTCCTTTGGGTTCCTCTGTATCCCATAAGACAACTTTGATGCTACACTTACATAATAGAGATATTTATTTAAGATTAGCAGAAAATAATTTACTGGTTGCCATCTAGTCTTTTTAAAATTCTTTTTAAAAACTTATGTATTTAAAGAGCTCCCAGGGCTAAAAAATCTTTTAATTCTAATACTTCTGTCAAAAAAAAAGAAGGTCTGGAATATTTCCAAATACATTAGTGAAAAAGAGCTTCCTTGAATACAAATACAATTTTTAATTTCTTAAAGCATGTCTTGGTTTGAGCAACACACCTTCAGGTCATATTCAAATTACAAACACACACACACACACACACACACACTCACACACTCTGCACCACCCACTTCTCCCATTTCCTCCTATAGCCAGAAAACAGAATGTTTTACTGCAACCATGCACACCCTTTCCATTTGCATAAAAATAATGGCTTTAACCCATTAAAGAAGCACAAGAACATAATCAGGGCTGAAATTAGTTAAAATGAATAAAAAATATTTAAAATAAAAATGTCTCAAATTCTAATATAATTTTACCTGGATAAACAGCTACTATGTTAAAATAAGCATCTATATCCCATAATTAAATACAGGTGACCTAGAAACACCCAACTTACAAATATCCTGTACATGGGAACAGCCAACCCAAGCGAGCTGAACCAGGGCCAGGGCAGGCTCTGCCCAGACGTGAGGTGGGAGAAGGATTCCTCTAGAATTCACCTTGATCTCTTCTTGCTGGACGCTGGGGTTGGTAGTGATTAGAGTAGAAGGGGAGAATGGGAAGCTACGGTTCTCATGCCACCGCAGTACTCCCTTCCCACCGTGCTCACCAAAGAATCCATGTCCCATAAATGTTACAAAGAGTGCCTTGGTTCCCAGGCCGGTCCATCAGAAGTCCACTGGACCCATAGTGCAGCTGGAACCGTGCTATTAATACTAGGCTGACTTCCCACTTGGAAGCCAACTCCAGCCCTGACAGTGTTCGTCAGCTCTGTTATGGTTAAATGGATTTGTGGGCGGTCCTGGGAGCTTGCCAGTTAGAACATCCTTTCTGTGGGAAAATTCCTGCCGAAGCCCAAACAACTCACTGGCAAACACAGTTGTAGACCACACGTTGGGAGACCCTTAGGCATTGACAAATCAATCTTCACCTTTCCCTTCTGGAAATGCTTGGGTGATTATTATAGTAAACCCTTGCACAGATAAACATACAGCAGGTTCAACACTCAGCGCACAACTTGCTCCAGGGTAATTAATGGGTATATTTTGCTGTCATCATTAATGTAATAACATATCTATCCCTCCTCTGACACGCACATATGTACACACGAATATAGACACATTGCACCCATGCACACACACACACACACTCCACCATACTACGTTCCATGCAAATACATTTTCATCTATACAGAAATGTCTTTGTCTTTTCTGGGGAAAAGATGAACCACGATCCAGGTTTGATCAGTGTACTTTGTTATTCTCTTGTTCTGGGGATTGATTTGTACTTGTCACCCACATTTTCAACTGGCCTTCCTCAAACCAAAAAGACAACTTTAGATCAACCGGCCAAAGCATGGAGATGCTCAGCCGTGGGACAGAAAGTGAAAGAGTTGTAATCAAGATTAGACCTGGGACCTCAGTAACATCATATTCGAATCAACTGAAAGACCCACTATTACATAATAGTCCTCTTGAATTCGTGGAACTTATGTGTGCAAAGGACACTGTTCTCACCAATGGCAAAGAGATAGTTTGGCACAAGTTGATGTATATACACTATTTTTGATACAATATGAATGTTAACTGACCTTTAAAAATGACTTCGAAGTACTATCGAGTTCAAGCATACTTAAGTACCACATTCATCTGTGGGTAGCTAATTAGAAATTATTGCCTCAGTAACCAATATGTTTCTAAACTGAAGATAAGTTGCAACTATGCACACCTGTGTTGGTTGTGAAACGCATCATCCTTTGCACTACTGTAGAAGTTTCAACAAAAATCTGTCCTCCAGGGGAGTGGCAGTTCTTTGCACTGTTCAGTCTGATCAACAGACAGAGGTAAGCCCCAGAAAAAAAGTGTTCTCTAATAGGCATTTGGAAAGAAGGGAAGAAAAAATTTCCCACCCAGGTTAGGTTAACCTGCACGGTGCTATGGAGATGGAAGAAGGTATTAAATCCACATAGTGCTCTCTCCCAGACAAAAGTATTTTAAAATAAAAACAGTGGGAAAAAAGTTCTAATTTCAAGTCATGCTGAGAACTAACTCCTTCCTTTCAGGGAATTTACCAGTCTTGACTAGTGTTTAGAAGTCTTTAGTGTTGATATATTTGCTGGAGTGTCCTTGTTTGACCAGAAGCAATGTGTCTCAGGCAACAGTAATGCTTAAACTCTATTTTAAAAAATGGGTGGCAGATACGTCAATCTGGGCTAAGTGTCCCAAAAGCTACATCTATTTCTTGGTAGTTGAGCAAACCCAGCTTAGGATAAGGAGCTTGAATATGTGACAAGTGGCCCAAATGAATTTTTGCCTGACCCCTCACTCCTAGTTTCAATTCCCTCTTCCCTACTTGTTCTACTTCCTCTCAGCACTTTCTGGTCACTCTTCTTGACCTCATCATGGGAGAGGGTATGCCCATAAAGCGGGTGCAGCCACATTCTAGAAAAGTCACTGCCTAGGATTTCTAATGAGCCAACAATCTTTTGTGATAGTATCAGGCAAACTTTTCATGCAAAGAGATGCTTAGAGTATCTGAAACGACAGAGACTCTAAATTTTTTTTATTGTTGTAGTCAAGCTGACAAAACAAGCTGGGTTTTGGTGCCTGTTGGCTAATAAATGTTTATATATGTGAGAGAATTCGTTTTTTCATTAAATCTGATAGTGACATAGTGAAGCAGTACTTAACCTTTACCACCTTTCACTTCTTTAGTGGTTTCCAGTATCTACCAAAGAGAACCTAATAGTTGCAAATGTACAAACTAGTCAGGGTCAGTGTGCAACACCTAGCCCACAGATTGTTGTGCTGATTAAATGAGATAATAATTGTAAAGCATTCAAGACAGAGCCTGACACCTGGAAAAAGCTATATATGTGTTCACCACCCCACCATTATCATCATCAGCACTATCATAAAAACCGTCATCACCATCATCATGACCACCACCATCATCATCATTTATTGTGAAATGAAGGCTACTAATTATAGAATGTTAGTTAGGAGAGGAATGTGATCTATGATAGAGTAAACCCAAAGATAAACACAGTAATATATAGTTGTTCTATACAGAAAGATTCGTGGATAGTTCATCAGCCTCAATATACTCTCCCCACAGACCATCTACCCACTTTTCTTCCATTACCACAGACCCTGACCCCAAAAGGTTTAGATAAATGACCAATTTAAGTGAAGTACTGGATAAATTTTTCTGGAACCTTTGTAGACTACACAGTAAAATGTAGCAGAAATGGTTGTACATTCAGATGAACTTAAGAACTACGAATATAAGGTACTAACTAACAAAGACGGCAAAACTACAACTGCAGGCACTTGGACCCATCTTGCTCAACATCTTCTTCAAAAACACAGAAAAGTATAGGTCATGTTTATCAAATTTGCAGGTGACACTAAGTAGGAAAAATAGATAACATAATAGGAGAGAGAATTAGAGTTTTTAAATATAGTTTAAATTTACATACAATAATTTAATTAGATCAAAAGTTTAGAATGAGACTAAAATAAAGATTCAAAAAATTAGAGAAGTTTGCATTTAAATTGTAACAAAATTAATTGGAGATAGGAACTTGAGAAAGAGGTAGAGTTCTTACATTGTCCACTAAACTCAAATGAAGCCTGACAAAAGCACTAAATCAGGTAATGGAAATTTGGGTTGCATGAAAAGAACTCTCAAATCCAACTTGAGAAAAGTGATAATGCAATGGGTTCCACCCAGGCCAGAACACAGGCGAAGCACCAAACTCTCTTCTGGAGGCCACATTTTGAAAGACAGAGATGTATCCAGCAAGCTCTGAAGAGGGCAGTGTGGATGGGGAGGGGAAGATTCTGGAAAAATTGTCATTTAACACACCTTTGAAGTCCATGAAAGAAATTGAAGCTGTTTAGTCTGGAGTTGTGGAGACTGTGGGGTAACAGAAATGCTGACTTAAAATATTTGAACGGCCATCAGGTGGATTCCGTAGTAGATCTGGTCTATCTTTCAAGAGCAATATCAAATGACTGAATGAGAATTCCAGGGAGTAGGCCTGGGCCTGTCCCAAGGAGACTCTTTCTAGAGAAAACATTTACCCAAGGATAAGTAACTTAGGGAGAAGGGGACTCTTAACACTCAGGGGTTCATGCAGATAACCATTTGATCATCCATCCTCAATGTGGTGAAAAGGACTCTTGCTTTGGGTGAGAGGCCAAACACATGACCTTTTAGGTCCCACCACTGTGATTTGATTCTCCTACATTAAGTTTCGACAGAGATATGAAGAAGAGGAAGGGGTTTGTTAAGGGAGAAGGGGGTACTTAGAAATGAGAGACAAGAAGTTTACTGCTGGGGCCAACCTGGTAGCCGGGTGGTTAAGTTCGCACTCTCTGCTTTGGCAGCCCAGGGTTTCAGGGGTTTGGATCCTGGGCAGGCCATGCTGAGGCGGCATCCCACATAGCAGAACTAGAAGGACCTACAACTAGAATATACTACTATGTACTGGGGGGCTTCGGGGAGAAGAAGAAAAAAAAAAGTTTACTGCTGGCTCTGGGTGGCTGAGGAGTACAGCGGGTGGCGTAGTCTCCATGATAAATGGATTCACGCTAATTAATTAATAAAGGTCTGAACCAAACTTTAGAATTTTGTTTAAGGTTGGTCCTATTCTGAAGACAATGGAGTGGAAGACAGTTCTCCCAGTGCCCCATGGGGTAATCCATGCCCTCTGAAGAGTGGAATGAGGTCACGCTTTTTCAAGTTCCCCACAACACCATAAGTACTAGTCACGTGGCAAGGGCTCACCAACCACTTGCTGCTCAGTTAACTTTCTACTTTTTCTCCAGGGGATTCAGGTTAAAGAATGAGGAATGATTTAGTCAACAGTGGAAACTCTAGTTTGGCAAAGAGGCTACTCGCTTGACTGTTTTCACTAGGGTATATGACCCTAACCTAATTGGAAGTATTTTGAGGTCAGAGTGACAAAAACACAGTTTTTGTTGTTTTGTGCAAAATATTACAGTAATATGTGAATACGGGTTTTTTAAAAAAAAATCTTTTGATCACTATTAACTTTTGCCTCCTAAAAAATATTATTATACTTTTCTTATGTCCAATGGGACATTAATGAATTTTCTTAGACTGTGCTTCAATATTATACTGATTTAATTATTTGATATAATATTGTAAGATATATAGCATAGATTTTAATAGAATAAATGTACCTTTTACTATCTAACAAAACTTTCTAGAAGATTTAAATCCATCTAATTACTATACAAATTATACCAAAGTAAATTGAGAATTTATCACATAATTAAATAACACAAAATATCCACATTGCTTTGTCTCCAAAACAAGGAAAATTGTGCTACAGTGTTAAAGGAAGGTTAGAACATTATTGTAGGGCATACTGGCCAGAAAGAGTACATTTTCACATATCCCCTTTACCTCTGTTGCTGTGTTGGTTACACCTGCGCCTCTCATTAACTCATTTGCACCTTTTATTGCTGGGGAATTTCATCATAGCTGTGTTACCTGCCAGTAGATGATAATTCAGGTCAATTGAGAATGCCACAGCTTTTGCTCCTGCAGTCTCTGAATAGTTCATTGTGGATTTTAATCACAATGGTGTTGTGCTTATGAACCAACAGCAAATTGCACTGAATTGGGAAGTCATTTTCTTTTAGTTACTTCTTATAATTAATCTCAAAATGACAGGTACATACGCAATGCATCATTCGTTACACACATTGGTTCATCATTGGATTTAGTCACTTCCAGAGCAATGGGGATGGATGAAATCCAAGGGGCTCTGATTCACAGGATTCCTGGCTTTTCTCCCATTCAGTTGGTGGGAAATTCTTTCTCTTTTTTAGTTAGATGAGGGATGGAGTTAGAGAAACCTGCATCCTACACTCTCATGATTTGGCTCATGTCTTTATTAGTCTCCAAATTTGATATGTTTTTTGGTCAGTCTATCAGACTTCGAATTCTACCCATTGCATTCAAATAGCTATAGTATTTTTTTCTCCTTTCTTCCTCCAAAATTGCAGCACTTTTCAGATATGGGGTCTCTCTGGCTAGCCTCACAGATTCTGCCTGAGTGACACACAGCATCTCTCCTTTGTGCTAATTAGTCACTTAAAGCCCAGGGATTATCTTGGGTATCCTACAAGTTGTGACCAGCAGTGCACTAGGGACACAGTGATTTTCTTAACAAATATCTGCTATGTGGATAGAGGAGGTAGAAATATCAACCAGACTTGCTTTTACTCAAACTTGGATCTTAACTATATCTTTTTTAAAAAATTGAGATATAATTCACATACTATTTTAAAATGTGCAATCCAGTGGGTTTTAGTATATTCACAGAGTTGTGCAACCATCACCACAATCAGTTTTAGAACATTTTCGTCACCCCAAAAAGAAGCCCACACCCAATAACAGCTATTCCCCGCTCTGTCCTCCCCCAGTCCCTGGCAATCATGAATTTGCTTTCTGTCTCTATGGATTTGCCTATTTTGGGCATTTCATATAAATGTAGTCATACAGTATGGGCCCTCTGTGTCTGAATTCTTTACTTAGCATAATGTTTTCAAGCCTCATCCGTGTTGCAGCATTTACCATTCCTTTTTATAGTTGAATAATATTCTATTGTATGCATGTATCACATTTGCTTCTCCATTCATCAGTTGATGAACATTTGGATTGTTTCCACTTTTAGGCTATTATAAATAATGCTGCTATGAACATTCATGTACATGTTTCCGCGTGGACATAGGGTTCCATGTCTCTTATAAGGACATCTAGGAGTGGAATTTCTAGGTCATATGATAAGTCTATTCCTAACTGTATCTTAATCGTTTTCCTCAGGTAGCCATGAGTGATCTCAAGTCTTCTGTAAATTCTCCTATAACTTAGTGACTCTATTGCCTCTTTGTAACAGAAAAAACAGTTCGGGATATTTCACTCTATTTTGTCATCATAAAGGTCATCCATTCATGTCTATTAGTTTAATGCAAAGCCCTACAGAAAGTCAAAATTAAATCCTAGGTATTTATTTTCTTAAAAACAAATTCATCTTAATTTAGAAGAATTCTGTATATAAAAGAATGGGTAAATACTGCATTGATTAACAATAATACTTTATTATATTAGCATCTGCTATAGCATTTCCTTAAAAGAGCAAACACTTCAGGTACTAAGTATTATAAATCATTTCTTCCTTACATGAATATCAAGTCCTATGACAGATGATGGCATCAGTCTACAGAGTAGTATTACCTGCTCACAATAAAATCTGGTAGCGTCAAATCCATCTTTCATGAGACAAATGGACTAACCTGAATTAGTGATGTCAGAAAAAACTAATTTTTTATACGCAACCCTTTTTTATATTCAGGAACACATAATTATTCAAAATAACAGAAGAAGAAACTTCATTAGATAATAAGAAAAAATTATTTATAATTAACAAATTAATTCTGTAAATGGCCCTTAAGAGAAGATTAAAGGTAACCAAACAGTCTTGCTCATAAGTATTGTCAATATAACCTCTAAATCTTACTTAACCTATAAGAAAGGGCTTGTTCAAAACGTGTATCAGAACCAAACATCCTATCACCATATTCCAATGCAATCAAAATTCTTAATCATCTTAGCATAAGCATTATCAAACACTGTAATTGTATTGCTTCACACAGAAAAAATATTCCTTCTCTTGTCTTCTAAGAAGATGCTTCTCCAGGAATCTTGTAGACTTCAGATTTGTCTTCTTTCTCCTGCCTCCTTCAGTGTTAGTGAAACCATTTTGTAAACTCCACTGGGATTGAAGGCCATTAGCAATTTATCAGTCAGTCACATAGATAAAATTTGCCTTTGAATCTTATACAAATACTGTCCATAAACACAAAATATTTTTTCTACATTTTCAATTGACTAAGAGAAATATATGTAAATATAAATTATAACAAAGGCACTGTTTCTCTCTGATACTTCACTTTGAAGGTCCTCTTAAAACAAGCAGGAAAAAATAAAACCATATAAAATAAAGTTGAGGTACAGGATTTTCCAGCAGTGTCATCCCTACTGGTTTTGCTTTTTTGAGATGGCTATTGAGTTCCGCAAATTGCTAATGAGGCTACCACCATTGAAATCCAAGTGCCATGCCCTATCCCCAAATGGAGCGGCAGTATGTTAAGGGAAGTGAAACTTCCAGGGTCAGTATCAGGATGGCGTTGACAAGGAAACCCAGTGCTGGTTGTTTTTCAAATTGGCCTCAAACTTTAAAAAGCCCACAAACACATATTTGGGTTGCCTTCCTCCAACCACTCAGAACAATCCCAGTTCACCTCAATCCCCATGTCCAGTTCACACACTAAGGAAATACATGCTATTTCAATATTTAGCTCAAGCAAACAACATTAGCAAGGCAAATTTTTCTCACATTACTATCCACGGCTAAGTATATAACTCTGAGGTGGTCTGCTCTGCCTGCTCTTTTTCCATGTGTATGTAACATTTACCTACATGTATATGATTCTCACCAATGCAGAGGCAACTGCTAACTATTTGTATCTTGGTAAGAGGAAATAAATGAAGTGATAGATGTTTAAAAGTTGGAGTGTCATATCCCAGATATGTCTGAATTTCCTTTATAGTATAAATGACAAATTGTCAACTAAACTCAGCTTGTAAAGATAAGTCCACTGAACCTGCTTTTAAGCAACCTGAGTTGGAATTTCTCTTCCACCAATAATCAGCCATGTAACCTTGGGAAAGTTACTTAATTTTGTTAGCAGCCTTTGTTATTGCCTACCCAACAGTCCTTTCCCCTTCTCTCCTCCTTCCAAACTGAGGTCTGACGTTGTTTGGCTATTCAACCTTCCCCCATGTGATGAAGGGTACATGACCCGTCCCTGGCTCCAACGATAGATAGATCCTCATTATGTTTAGTTAGTTGTGGTTATACCCTTCCATTTGCCAAGACTGTTTTAATAAGGGAAATGGGTATCAGATTAATTTTGGTTGCATAACAATTACAAAAAGAGCAAGAAATAAAAATAACAGTGGCTTTAAATAAAATGCAAGTATAATTCCCTGTTGGGGAAAAGAAGTCACGTCTTATGCAACCTGGGCACTGCAATGACATCAGGGATGAAGCACCTACTAGCTTGCTTGTTTGTTATTTTACTATGCTGTCTCAGGTCCAACATGGCTGCTTGAGCTCTGCACAACTTATCTGTACTTCAACCAACAGGTAACCCTGATTGGTGGGGACTTAGTCAAATAGCCACAATTAGCTGTATGTGAGGCAGTGAAACGTAGGCAAGGGGAAGGAAGGAAGAAGGAGTGGCAACCAGCAGTCATGGCCACAACCTGTGCCTCGACTCCAGCCAATGAGATATGAAGAAGCTTCCAGGACAGAGTCTCTTGGTAAGAAGGATAAAGAAAGAGATGGCCTGTACTTCTTCCTCTGCTTTCTGTCATATCTCAGTGTGATGTCTGGAACTGACGCAGCCATCTTGCTACCAGCCTGAGAGTAAAGCCAACACACAGAGCAGGACAGAGCCTGCAGGGAGAAAGATCTGTGACCCTAACATTGTGAAAATGAATCCTACACCACTCTGGATTTCTTATTATGTTAGACTACAATTTCATTGCTACTTAATTTTGTTGGAGGGGTAGTATTCTGTTACTTGCAGCTGAATACCTTCTAATTCATTTGACCTGTCCAACAGGCCTTCCAAATTCGAAGACAGTTATTTTTCCCTCTTGGTCTGTGTTTTCACAAGTTAAAAATTCTAGAAACATAAAAGACTAACCAATTATTGTTTTAATCACTATTATCAAAATATACCTTTGTTATTGCCTGTCTTATTTAAAAATGAATGCAGAAAACCACATTTATTCAATTACTCAGATATTCAAATATTTCCTAAAAAGCATAACAGTTCTGAAATCCTGGCTTCACAACTTCTGTCACTGTGATCTAGAGCAAGTAATGTAATCTGTGAGAGCCACAGTTTCCTTATGTATAAAAAAAGGGGAAAATACCATGTCTTTTTAGGAGTGTGTGAAGATCGGAAATATATGTAAATGACATAATGGCAGATATACAGTAGGTGTTCATTAATGGCAACTATTATATCATGGGCAGCCACTGAGGACACAAAGATGACATGAGTAGATGTGATTCAAAGTTGCATTCGTTCCTTCCTTCTTTCCTTCCTTCCTTCATTTATATATATGTACATAAATATATATTCCACGTAGTTTCAGAAGGCACTGAAAGCAGCCAGAAGACAAATATAAAAATTATAGCAGTTTTTAAGTTATAGAATAAAGTATATATACCAAGGTACTATGGGTAGTCAAAGAGAGAGCAGAAATCAGGACATAACAGATGACACAAATGAGCAGAAACCATGAGGGAAAGAGAAGGAAAGTTGAGAGAAGATACGAGACTAGAGAGAAGAAATGGCTAAGGAAGAGAGGGGAGGGCTGAGGGAAGGAGGGAGGTAGGGAGGGAAAGAGAGAGAGACTGACATAGTGAGTGAGTGAGTTAGTGAAGTGGAGTCTACAACCTGGTAAATGTCTAGCATTACTATAGACTCATATTTTGCACAGTGTTGAGCTCCCTCTGAGTCCTGGCTGGAGTGGTGTCCCAAGGGTTAAGTGTTTTTCTATTCTTACATTCTTTCCCTTGTAACTTTACAATGAATTTCTACTACCTGAAATAACCAAGCATGTCTCTATTCCTTGCAACATGAAAGATCCTAAAACAAAGTAAATGACAGCTAACACCATGGAATCGACAATAGGGTGAAAGGAATGTGTGTATAGTGATAAAGGAAGAGAGCTAAGATGGAAATGTGCTTAAAGGGCCAATGAAGAAAAAGATGCCTGCAAAAGAGATGAAGAGGTATTACTCATAGAGGTAGGAGGAGAAATAAAGAGAAATAGAGGAGTTGTGGAAAATGGAGGAAAAGAGGTTGCCAAGGAGAAATAGAGCTGGATTCAAAGGCCACAGAGGTTAAATGCAATAAAGACTCATTTTCCTGATTTTGGCAATCAGGTCTTCTGTAACCTTGGAAAAAGGAGATTCAAGAGAGTGATGGAGTAGAAGCCAGCTGCAAGAGGGTTGAGGAGTGAATAGAAATGAGCCTGTGAAGTAGCCTTGAGTGTACCCTATCCCTACAAGAGGTTTAGCTGTAAAAGATAGAAGAGATGGCTTTCAGGAGAGCTTTGTTCAAGGAAGGGTTTTGACATGAGGAGATAATTGAGTGTGCAGAGAAGTTGAAGGGAGAGGAGAGTAAGATGATACTATTTGGAGTGGACCCTGAAGAAGCATGATTGCATAGGATTTGGATAGGAAGACAGATATCTTTACCTCTGAGATGGGAGGCAATGAAGCCTGTGCTACTCATATTTGAATTTCATCTGTGATAGATCTTTTACCTCAAGGACAAATTGACTCAGTACTTTCATATGAAACTAGCTATAACAAAGGAGTATTTTAAGCTTTAAATTAGCTTGTTTTAAACTCACAAAGTATTGTGTGTAAACAACACAGCTATCTTTAATTTGCCAATTAATGTTATTTGCTCTCAACTGTAAGCCCATTTCAAAAGAGCACCAACGAGACTAAGTTTCTGGAAGTGATGAATCTTGTAGTTGTGACTGGCCAATGAATCACCCAGGAAGTTTGAGAGACCAGGATGTTGTTACCTCCCGATCTTGGGGCTTCCAGGCTTCCGCCCTATCAGGCAGGCACATCTGCTTCTCCAGATGAAGGAAACAAAACCAGAATAGAAGAGACAGTTGGCAAAGCCACAATGTCAATGCTTGCCCTCTCCTTCCTGGTTTCCTGCACTGACCTGGGACTATCTACGTGAGCTGCCTTGGAGCAATTCTGCACTCTGAAAAAAGAACTAAAATAGGGACAACTAATACTGCTTTCCTCTTTCAGCATGTCTGAAATGCCATCTGATTCATTTACTCATCACACAAATTTTGACTGATTTCCTACTGTGTGTTAGACTTTGTTCTAGGTGCTGGAAAGAGTAGTGGTCATAAAATAATTTTCTTATGTAGTATACACAGCCATGGGCCTTGCATAGGACTAATTATTAATAAGGATTTTCACTGTTTATCTAAACGGATGCATCTGTAAATCTCACTAAGCATACTGCATTACTGTTTACAAAAGATGAGGTTGCTGTTTATTTTTCAGCGTGGAAGATGCACACATTGTACTTTTCATTTATGAAGTACAGCTCAGGGCAGGCAAACCCTTAGGATAAATACTCCATTTTAAAACCCACAAAAGTTGATGAACTCCAAAGCTTACACGTGTTCAAATTTTCATCACGGTCCATGTGGCCCAGGGTTCCATATCTGTCAGAAGATCCAGGTGACATATTAGAGAGGGCAAGTTCATTTTGTTATCATCTAAAATAGCATTCTTATCCCTCCCCCCCCCCACTAACTTCCCAACTTGCCTCAATTATCACATTTGGATTCATCTTCCATGAATTAACCTAAAATTGTTTTAAAATTTCTAAATTTAAAAATGTTAGACTACATCACTTCTTAAGATACAAGATTAAAAATTAAACAAAGATGCTTTCAATTTATGACTCCATGAGGTTAACTCTTATTCCATAATCATGTTTCCTAATATTGCTGCTGTCAAACTTAAAGGGTATTATCTACTCCTGTTAAGTTCTATTTTATTATGTACACCTCTGTATCCCATAGCCTGCAAGATACCTGACAAAGAAGGAGAGAGCTTAAAAATACTTGTGGAATAAAATAATTTAATAAACAAGTAATTATCAACCTTTTTAATTTGTAGGCTTTAAACTTCCCATCTGTCTGTCTTCATTTTTTTAAAGACTAGCGAATCCTAGTATTTTTATGGATTCTCACCAAACAAGGCTTAGGTGCTACAATTGAGGTGACCATATGTCCCAGTTTGCTTAGGGCAGTTCCAGTTTAAGCCTAATATCCCAGTGTCATTACTGTTAGTGACTCTTTCTCTTTCAAAATTGTCCTTGTTTGAATGAACCTGGATCCACTAGTCTCCTGGGCTCCTTGAGCTCCTCTACAGTGTTCTACACATGGATTTCAGGAACAGGCGAAAGCTTTCTTGTACATTGCCGTAGTTTCTGTTTGTTTCCCACTCCCCCTCCTGATGGTAAAGTGTTTCTGTGGGACCTTCAGACTGTTGGTTAGGGGTTGCCCAGGAAAAGTCTAGGCCAGCACTTTTCAAATTTTAATGTGCATATGTGTCACGTGGGACTGTTGTGAAAATTCAGATCTGATTCAGCAGGTCTGGAATGGGAACAGGGATTTTGCATTTTTAACTGGCTCCCAGGTGATACTGATACTGCTGATCTGAGGGCCACTCTTTGAGTGGTGAGGGTCTGCAAATGTTCCTAATCAACCATAACTTAGAGACCAGCCATTATGATATAGTATCACTTTGTGCATATGAACATGCACTTTAGATGCCACAGCATTGAAGTCAAATCCTGCCTCTATCACTTGCTACCTGTGTGACTTTAAATAAGGTATTTCATCTCTTTAAGACTCAATTTTCTTATACATGAAAAAGAATAACATCTATCTCAGGGGGATGCTGTAGGGATTAAATGAGACAATAAATATAAAACAATACTGTCCTCGCCCACTGTAAATGTTCAAAAACAATGGTAGTTGAAATTGTCGTCATCATAATCACCAAAGTGCATTTTGCATTCTTCCCCCTTCCACTCTATCCAGCACTTCCCTGCCCTTTTCCCCATTTTATTCAAAGCGTAACATCAGAGGGCACTTGTTTAGAAGACTATCAGGGGGTAATGAGTAGAGCCATATTTTGAACAGTGCCTTAAAAATGGACACGAGTATGCTAAATTATCAAGTTGTCAGTACATGCAGGAGTTACAATCAGGGTTTGGACAGATCCACAGGAAAGGCAGGAACAAACATTTGGTTGGAAGTTGGTGATTAACTCCAGTTCATACATGTTCAGCTGTCACTTAGGCGAATTCAATTCTCTGAGCTGTTGCTGCCTCCCCTAGCTTGCATGTGTCAATAGTGGTAGCCAGGAACAATCCAACTGTATATATTATTCCAAAACCCAGTATTACTAGCAGAAGAAACAGAGTGAATATTAGAAAAACTAGGTCTTGTTTTAAACTTTGTCTGCTCTTTTTCCTAATTGAGTATCAGGAGGAAAAATTCCAAGTATTTCAGTTTCACTTTCTTTCCCTTAGCCTTTCAAAAGGCACATAACCGGAACCTTTGTTTTAATTATCATAAAGTGATAGGATTGGAATAGCATTTTGTAAACAATAACTTGCTATTTAAATCTATGGAGTCACAATCATTGTTGTAGTCATCAAAATTATTATCCTCTTCCACATCTTTAAGGTCCTCTCCAGCTATAAACATTTCTCTTTCCTCTGAGGTCAGTCCTAATGTAGGACCAGTGTTCTCTCTCTGAGTAGAGTCAACAATGGAAGAGGAAAAGTGAGATCACAAACTTGGATAATTTTCTCACTAGAAAATTAATCTCTAGTCATTGTAAAACTGGATGTTGAGTTTGAAGTCACAAGGTGCTGCATTTTCATCTCCTATAATTCAAAGCTCACTGTACACTATAATTTTCCATTAACTCATTTATTGACTTATTTATTTAACATCTGATTTGATCATAGTACCCATGGCATGAAGAACATAAGAAAATGGTTCTCCCACTGAGAGCTCACAGAACTACAAGGGCATGTTTCCTGAGGCTCATCACTATCCACAGGCTAATCATGCCTCATCCTGAAATAACTACCTTGGCACCTGGGTGGCAGGTCATTTTCAAAGTACATCTACAATAGAAAATATATTCACAACAAATGTTGGTACAACTATAAGAATGACTGAAAAAGACGGCCTGCTCATTGAGAAAATAAGTAGGATTAATTTATATTTTTTCCCACCAGGGTTGCACTTGGCACTGACAGATCTCATTTGGTTCATAAATCTCAAAAACTCCTTAAGAAGATCTCCATGCAGACAGGGAGAGAAATCTCTAGTGCATTTCCATTATCTGATTGGAGGGATGGCTGTTTCCTAGAGAATGGGCAGCCAGGACATGGGTAGGATCAAAATGAACATTGTCACTCAAGTGTTTCACGCTAAATTGGTTCTACAGGCACACAGCTATTTATCATGTAAGCCAGCAGTTGGCAAACTATGACCCATGAACTAAATCCAGCCCATCGCCTGTTATTGTAAATAAAGTTTTATTGGAACCAGCCACGCACATTCATTTATGTATTGTCTGTGGCTGTTTTTGTTCTAAATGGCAGAGTTGTAAGGAGACCATATGGCCAGCAAAACCTAAAATATTTACTATCTGGCCCTAACTAACTAAAATACTATGTACTTTACAGAAAAAAAAAAAAACAATTAAGTTCACCATGACAAGTAATTGATTTAGTTTGAAGAATTCATAAACATCTTTAATAATTTAAAAGAATTATAATCCTTAATAGAGATATTAAAAGCTAGCATGAAGTTTTTACTAAAATTTTCTATACCGATGTCCTTTTGGTATATAGTTAATCACTAATAAATGAATCATATATTATTTGTGAGAAAGATAGTGCTTAGTTTTACATATTGGAATTCAAGTGGGAAGACAGGTAATAACACAAATATTCAATATCTTTGCTTTCTGCAAGTATATCATAAAGTAAATACTAGTACTTGAGGTTATGCTCATGCCCTAACTACATAATAATTTGGAATGGACAAGTTCATCCAAGACTCCTGTGTGAGTAACATAGGAAATGCCCCTGTAAAAGTATGGTATCATCTTAATTTATATTTAATATACCTCATTATATATTTTTAAACAATGCAGCAATTTTTCCAATAAGGAAAAATTATATTTAAATGTAGAAGAGGGTTATCTTTGTGTCCAGCTTTAGTTAATTCTAAGATGTGAACACTTACATTTGATAAAACAAAAGGAGAAACAAAAACCATCTGCCATGAATAATTTGCAGCTTATGTCTAAGCTACTTTTGAAATATAGTCTCTCTCTCTCCTTTCAAAGGCCCTCAAGTATCCGATGTAGCTTTATTTTCACAATATCTAAATGTGTCATTATAATCAGATGGCAAATTCAACAAAATCATATTTTTTCTGGGTAAAGGAAGTACATAATTAATATCTATGTTTATTTATTGCCAGTTTTTTACTACTTGAAACCAATGTAAAACTAGACAGTATTTTTCTTACTACAAATACTTTTTGATTAATGAATCAGTGATTAACTATACACTAAAGGGATAGTGATAAAAAATGATTTTATTTTTAAAACATCTCCATGATTACTTTAGAGTATTAATCTCATATTCCTCATTTCATGTGCATCTTAAATAATAGTTAAGAAATTATTAATAACTTAATTGGAACAATGGTTTACAACTCTAATTTTGTTGAAAGGATACAGAAAGACTTTGGAAATTCAAAATTCAAGACAATTAATATTGCTTTATACCTTTCTTCCTTATCAGGTGCAAAAAAATTACTCAAGAACTGCTTACTATATGGAAATGTTGAAATAAAAATTATTCACACAAATTCCTAAACATGAAACTAAATGTTCCAATAATGCTGAATTTTTATATGAATGTTTTCTAACTTTTTCATGTGTCTCTCTATATATTTTAAATTATTCTATCGAGGTCACATTGGTTTATAACACTGTGTAAATTTCAAGTGTCCATTATTATATTTCAGCTTCTGTATAGACTGCATCATGTTCAACACCAAAAGTCTAGTTTCCATCTGTCACCATATGTTATGTCCCTCTTTACCCCTTTTGCCCTCCCCCCACCCCCTTTCCCTTTGGTAATCACCAATCTGTTCTCCTTATCCATGTGTTTGTTCATCTTCCACATATGAGTGAACTCCTACGGTGTTTGTCTTTCTCTGTCTGACTTACTTTGCTTAGCATAGTACCCTCAACAGATAAATGGATAAAGAAGATGTGGTATATATATATATATATATATATATATATATATTTAACACACACACACACACACACACACACAATGGAATACTACTCAGCTATAAAAAAGAACATCTATATATTTTTAATAATTAGGATGCTAAATCTCTGCCCAACAGTATCGGCCTTTTAAAAAGCTTGTGGTAGCCAATCCTCAATCCCAGGATACATGGCTGTTAGTAGGTGAGAAACTAGCCCAACAAATTCCTGCTTGGTAAGTAAAATAAAAAATAAAATGTAAAGCAAGAGATTTTGTTTCCTTTACTTTGGGAGAAAAAAAAACCATCACCAGCCCTCTCGAATTTATAATAAAGATACTGTTAAAAAAAAAGAAAAAAGAAAGAAAGAAAAGCAAACGATAGCAATATTCACTCAGATTTCTAAAGCACAGAGCTAACATTTGACCCAAGAACTTCCTAACTTTTAAAAATTAAATCATTGCCACTGCGGATTTGGAAAATAGAAAGACTGCTTTTCAGGCATATAAATAACATTAAAAAGTTGTGCCTTCACTTTGAAAAGCTATTTAAATACAAAAAAAAGTGACATTCTGAAGGGCATACTTTGAGGATGAAATTTAAACAAAAGGGACAGATCCAGCTTAACCAGCTTTTCTCAACCGGGCTTCACTGCAATGGGATGATTCAACAGTTGCGAACTTCGGAATAACACGGGCACAGGTGGTGTTAGTGAGGTAAATTTGACTTGCGATTTATTTCCTTTGGAGTGGGACTCTGATGAAAAATAAAACATAGTGTTTGTAACTAAACTTTTCTTTCCTCTAGGAAATGAAACTGGGATTAAGTTGATCGGCATTCTATAGAAATAGCAGCACCAACCCTTCCGATTAATATTCCAATATAGAAGCAATTTCTTGTTATTGAGACCAAGCAATTATCTGCCTTTCAGCTGTATAACATAACAGAAAAGAACCAAGACCAATAACCCATAGAAATTATCCAAAGATACAAGCACAAGCCGGAGGAGACATCTCTACAGCTTGGGCTGCTGAGGCAGAGGACTGGGGCTTCACAAGGGGCTCCTCCTCCCTCACAGAATCACCATAGTGTAGGCACCCTCTCTGTAGAGTGAGCCCACTCCAGGCACGGAGTGAGTCCACGACAGAGCAGCTTTAAAATCAAAACTGGATCCAGGAGAACTGTAGCCTGCTTGGCCAAGCACTTGGGAGCCACCATTTAGACTCAGGGAGCCCCATCTTTTGGGTAGAGATTCAATCCTTGAGGCTCTTGGGGCGTTTCAAACAACAGGGGCTTGCCGGCTATAAAGGAAAACCCCTAAGGAAGATTATTCACCAGGACAGAGCAGATATAAAATACTTCCAGCATCACAAAAACTTCTATCGGACAATGCTGTATATCTAGATGCTGTAAAAATTTAAGGTGTCAGCTTTCTAAAATTTCCTTTTCAAAGTTTATCTGCAATGATTTCTTTTCTCAATCTCCTCAAAATGGGCAATCTAATACCATCTTTGCAGTGATGGTTTCAATGAATAATCATACGTTTGCTCAGTCAAAATGGAAAACCAAATAAATCTGAAAGAGTATGTCTTCTCTGGAATGTGCTAATTTCTAGTTACTCATAACTATGCATAAGAATTTAAACTAAAACCTGTTCTTCACATTAACAGACAAAAAGGGCTTTGTCTGACTATCTAAATTGACTTCCCACACAGGAACCTAAGTGATAGCAAGCTCTTACAATGGATGACTCATCCTTTAAACATCAGCTCCCCCATTATGTCATATCTCTGATTAAATATCACCCTCTGAGAAAGCTTCCCTTGTCATCCTACCAGCTCCTCTCCATCATTCTGTCCTGTTATCTTATTACCACCTGATATATTATATATTTATTGATTTGTTGTCAATCTCCCTATTCTACAGTGTAATTCTATATAAGAAGTTTTTAATGATTTTATTCACTGATGTATTCATAATGCCTAGAACAGTACTTCTGTTTTGTTCACTCCGTATATGTTCAATAAATACTTGTGGAATGAATTTACAAATAGAACCTCCTGAAAATGGATACAAAATTTTGTGCACGTGTATTTCTCTGGAGAGAAAATGCATAACTTAGATCTTATTCTGTATGGACTAGGTCTGTGGTCTAAAAAGACTAAGAAGCTAAGTTATATATGTATAATGCCATTTCATTATCAGTAACATTATTATAGGCAATGTCCCTAAATGAGAATTCTGCAACTGATAAATGCTCACTTTACTAGAACCCAAACAAAATAAACAAACAAATTGAGAAAGCAATGACATGGAATGTTTATATTTTAAAGGCTCGTTGTTGTTGTTATAAATGTAGTAAAATTTACACTGAAAACAATTTAATCCACACTAAATAATTTAGATTACCCCAAATTCTATTCTGACCCTTCTCATTGAACATACATATATATTAACATACAGGTAATCAATGAATATGTATATTTTGTCTTTCAAGATTTCCCTAAGAGATTTTAGCAGGAGCTCTGGAGGGTCAAGTTTGGGTGCAAAACTTGGAGCATTCTAAGGCAGACCTCTACAAGCCTGGTTGTGGTTCTCAGCACCAATGGCTTCTCTCTGCTACGTCTGCTTCCCCAACTCCCCTGTTTACTAAAATACAAACTGCACAGTCAAGGCTGAAAGACCCACAAAAGTGAAAGAATGTGTGTGCATAGAGATAAGAATTCTGGATGAGAGCAAGGGTTAGGAGGGGAAGTTGAAGAAGGACAGAAAAAGTGATTGGGTCAATGCTGAGTAAAAATAGTGGGCTCGAAGGAAAGCGATAAGAAAATTAAATTACAGAGAAAAGAACAGGAAGATAAATCAAGTCCAAAACAGCCATAAATAGCTAAATGAATAAGAAAAAACCAAAATTGGTAAAGGGGGAAATAACTGTAAGATTGAAGGAAAAAATATGTAGGAAAGGAAAAAAAGAATGTAAAAAAGGAATAGTGATATGTCATGAAAAGATAAAACAAAAAAAGGATATAAATACAGAAAGGAGAAAATAAAGAGATGATCATGCGCACACACTCTCAAACACAGTGGAGCATGGCAGGGAGAGCAATGCCAGAAACTTATCTATTGACTATATGGTATGGAGGGCACAATAACAGCCCCATAAAGAGGTCCACACACTAACCCCTGGAACTTGTGAATATAATACCCTACACGGTAAAAGGGACTTTGCAGATGTGATTAAGTGTATGGACCTTGAGATGGAGAGATGATCCTGGATTATCCAGGTGAGCCCAAATCTAATCTCATGGGTCTTCAAAATCGAGAGCCTTTCCCAGCCGGGGTCTGTCAGAGAGTGAGAAGTGATGATGGAAGAAAGGCACAAAGGCACAGAGATGCAACATTGCTACTTTGCTGACTTCGATCCCCAAATTCCCATTATCTTCTCCCGTTCTTGGCTTTGCCTAGCCTTCAACCTTGATCCTTGCCTCACACAAAGCTCCAACTCCAGCAGTAAAATCATGTTAAGACTATCTTTATTCAGAAGTGAAAAGAAGGAAACAAATATTATGAATACCAGAAATCTTAAAAAAAAAAACCCAACAATTGATTGGAGAATTAAAAGTATGTTGAAGTATGCCTTTTGTTTTTAAGATTCCTGAAAGTAAGCATAAAAAGGAATCAAAGGTCTCCCTTCTTATCTCAGCTTTGTCATTTACTAGATGGTGCGGTCTGGGTGAACCTTAAATCTCTCTCTTCTATAAACTGATGCTCATAATGCTTACTTGCCCTCCTCCCCTCACAAGGCAGGAATAGTTAATATGACTGTTACATGACAGAGTCTATAAACTCTATGGCCCTGTACAAAAGTAAAATCTTGCTACTAATTACTGGGCCCAGATCATTCATTGTTTTATTGTATTAAATTACAATATTCAGAGACACTGTACCTTTACTACAGATCAATAAGCATTGCTAACATTTTAGCATTCCTTTTTCCTGCCTTCCAAACTCTACACAAACAAGTTGCTGATCTCCAGTGAATTACTTGAGGATTGAAGGAAAAATGTTTTCTTAAAAAAAACTCAGGGGCAGCCCCGTGGCTGAGTGATTAAGTTCGCACTCTCTGCTTCGGAGGCCCAGGGTTTCACCAGTCCAGATCCTGGGCGCGGACATGGCACCACTCATCAGGCCATGCTAGGGGAGCGTCCCACATGCCACGACTAGAAGGACCCACAACTAAAAATACACAACTATGTACTGGGGGGCTTTGGGGAGAAAAAGGAAATATAAAATTTTTACCAAAAAAAGTAATTCTTCTGAGTAAAACAAGGAAACATCCATCCATCTTTTTAAAAAATTTGGGTTTCCATGGATTATTTCCCTTAAAACATGTCCCATCTGAGAAGAAGTGACCTAAAACAATGGCCCCTGTCCAAGAGTTCATGATAAATTCCATTTTACATGTTGCAGAGCCTTTGAACATATAAGACAATAACAACCTCGTGGAGAAGTCCTGTTTTATTGCCATGCTACCCCCTACCCAGGGTGTTGTTTCCACACCGGAGTGATGAACTAAGCAAACGAGAGCTCCTGAGAAAATTCCTTGTTTTGCCTTACACTGTCACTGGGTTTCCGTAGCATTGTGTACTTGTCACTGTTGTGTTTGGCATAGGAAAAGATAATGTATCCCAGAATCTGGAGTCTACCGAAACCTTTCAAAGATGACAAGCAGGAATCTGCAAACAAATTAGGTTCTTGAAGAGCATACAACTCTGTGTATTCTCACCAGACATAAAAATATGTGCCATGAGATTTAATAAATAAAATCCTTTAACAACAAATAGCAATATTTATTCCTTTGGGCCCTTGAAAAGATTATGACAGAAATGCCTCTACTTATTTGTTTGTCTGTTGTAGGGGCTTGAACTGTCCAGAAGACAATCTTAAATCTGGAAGTAACCCCAAGCTTTCCCATGAACTTTCCTCTCAAGATAGGGAAGCTCTGAGATGCCCCCCTGGCCAGAGTTGATGGGCTTCATATTGTGTTTCTAACTAAAGTTACTTAATGAGCATGGTTATCTGGTTTCCCGTAGCAGCCTTAAATTTTGCTCTCAAAGCCAAGCAGAGGAGTCTGTGAGATGGGGTGGAGGACAGTGATGAATAAGGGGAAAGAAGAAAGCCAGTTAGAGTAGCAGGACTGTCCAGAGCCATTGGGGCTAGGCAAACATTCCTAGACACCTCGAGGCTCTCTGAAATCCTCCTGAATCTGGATCCCAGTAGAAGACGATCAGGGAATTTGTCTGCCATGCCAGACGATTTTAACGCAGCCAACCTTGTGCAGAGTACTCTAGAAGAACACTCATTTTTTTTTACAACCGTAAAATAGATGGTGAAGGAAAAAAGAGACAAGTTAGAAAATCCTATTTAGGTTTTACAAAAAGTTTAACCTTCTGAAGTCAAAGGAGTCAATCCATATAACGACTCTAGGGAATATGGTTTTCTTCAAATTTTAAAAATACGTTATTTTTTAGGTTCCAGCAGTGTTGTTTAAGGAATGAGGCAGAGAATGGTGTAGCATTAAAGCATAAACTACCTGAACACATACATTTTGTCTGACATTTTTATTCTTTACAATGCACTCTTGCCTATAACACATTCCCCACAAAAATCACATAAAATACCAAGTGATAAGCAATTTTTGAAGAGAGACCCAGATCAAAACAATTATTCCACTGGCTCTCTAAAAGATAATTCATGAGTCAAAAAATGCACATATAGAGTGGAAGATTTATTTGGGAGTTGTCAGGAAATCAGACAGTCAACGTAATCTGCAGCTTACCACTATGGCTCTTATTCTCTTCAAAAGGCGTTTTACTAAATTTAATTGTAAGTTTAATTTTAGATAATCAAATCCCAAACCAAACCAATGTATATGTTGACATTTTTTAAAATCTGGACTGAGTCTCCAAGACTTCCCTCCTTAGGCAGAGAAAACAAGAAAAAAAAAGCCCCCTAGATTTTCAGTTGGGCATGGTTCCTGGATTTGCAATTGCACTGATTTCCCCATGAGTCACACTTGTTCCTAGTATATGCCAGACTTTCCCCTTTTGGATGCCTGAAGAGAAACTTCTATTTGACAATGGAACACTGGAAAGTGATGAGGAAACCATACAATTGTGTCCAGCTCAATAAGACACAGAATGGCCTGGTGTTTTAGAGCAGAGCTTCTCCCACTTGAGCGTGCAAGAAGTACCTAGGGGGCTTGTTAAAACACATATTTCCAGGCCCCACCCCCAGAGTTTCCAGTTCACTAGGTCTGGAATGGGGCCTGTGATTCTGCATTTCTAACAAGCTTCCAAGTGATGCAGATGCTGCTGGTCCATGGACCACATTTTGAGTAGCACTGGTTTAGAGCAAGTTTTCTCTGCCTCAGCACTGTTGCCATTTGGAGCCAAATAATTCTTTGTTGTGGGGGCTGTCGCGGGAATTGTAGGATGCTTAGCAGCATCCCTGGTCTCTACCCACTAGATGCCAGTAGCACTTCCCCAGGTGTGACAACCAAAAATGTCTCCAGACATTGCCAAATGTCCTCAAGGGGCCAAATTGTCCCTATTGAGAACCACTGGCTTAGAAGATGGGTTCTGAATAAAAAAGATCTGAGTTGGAGTCTGGCTGAACCATTTAGCTAACCACGTGATTCACAGAAGCATTGGCCAAATCATTAAATCAAGAGTGTGATTGTGCCTCCCCCATAGAGCTGTTGTAAGGACCAATTAAAGGAGGATGTATCTGATCAGGTAGCCTGGGGCCTACTCCAGAAGCAGGGCTCAATAAGGAAGGGGTAGTGAGTGTTCTTTTAAAAGTACAGTCTTTGTATGAGCCAACACCTCGAAACCCTCGTTATCACAGAAGGGTAAGTTTCTGTCTACTAAGGTAGAGAAATTAGAGTGTTCAGGAGCAATAACAATAAAATAAGCCGAACATATATTTCTATGGTCATAAGGCTTAAAACCTAGTTCTGTGAATAATATGCTGAACATATTGTTGTGATCCTGAAATAATCTTGATTGAAGACATAAATGTGTTTCTCAAGTTGTCTCTAAAGCAAAATCTTATCCCAGTTTGTCAAATCACTTTCATCTCAATGACCTTAGAAGATAAAATCAGTTGTTGTCCAAAGTGCAAAAGCAATCAAAGGGATTGAGATAAAAATTTCACAAGAAACTAGCTAAATGGGTAAGGCAACATTTACATAGCCCATATCCTATCAATACTCTCCCATAAGGAGCACTATCGTTAGTTTTTCTCTTTCGCCACCAGGAGGAGTACTGAACTTTCCCACACAGTCCTAAGCATTTGTCAGATGTGCACTACAGAGGCTGGCTGACCAGAGTTGAATAAAGCTTTTAGTTATTTCCTAACAGGATAAAAATATCTCCTGGCATAAATTCAGCAGAGAAGGCTGTGCAAACCACTTCTGTATATGAGGTTCTTTTAAGTTTTTCTATTCTAAACACTGCAACAACTACTTTGATCCTGGGAGGCAAGAGATGACAAAGTTAACGGTCTCTTGTTGATCTTTCTTTTTTCAAATTGCAGAGAAAGTTTTGCAATTTAGAGATGAGAAAAGCGCATGGCCAGTGACCAATAAGTTATTATAAGGAAGAGGGTAGAAAGAGATAAGTTGAAAGAATATAGAGAGAAATGGCCACGTGGCTTTCTTTAGCATCCCCGAACTAAGCATTAAAGTATTAAAAGACAATGCCATTCATATCCCTACCCAGTTCTTTTGTTTTTTATCTATTCCATCAGCAAGTAGTAGACACTTGTTATCAAGGTCTTGATAATTCTTTGAGCAAAGTTCTTAAGATGTTTATTTTCATGGTATGTTTTAATATCCTGGTAATTGGTATGGCTTTTCAATTAATAATGAAGTCCTCTAAGATATAACAACAAACTCTCAAGTAGAGGAACCAAAATGGTTTTCAGATAGTCCCTCTGTCCACAGAATAATTTGAAACAGCTTTGAGTGTCTCTGCCTGCTAAAGGTAAAATAGTAAGACTGTGATGATAGTGATAATGATGAAAGTGATGATGATGGTGGTAATGTTGGTTGTGATAGTCATGGTGGTGAGAAGAAGATGATGCTGGTGATGAAAGCGATAGAGATTTTAGCTAAATTTCATGAAAGCTTACCACCATAGGACAGATACTCGGCTAAGAAATTTATATTAGCAGCTATTAAAACCTTTCCCCAATTCTAGGAGGAAAGTATGGAGCTTTCTTCATTTACTTGTTTTAAAGTTAGGACATCCAAATCATTCTTAAAAACCTTTCAATGCCCCCAAATGCAAAGATAAACAAGTAAATAGCTAGATATAAAGTTTATTGCTAACTAAATACTAAATTAATGATTATTATATAGGGAATGCTTTTATGTTCAGATAAGATCCCATAGAGCAGTTTTCATGAAGGCTGGCTCTTCATCTGATGAGTTATTGGCCCATTTTCACTGATGTCCATATAAAATAAGGCAAGAATACAGATACCACATGGATCCCGCCATATACACAGAATTTTCCTACTACAGTCCATTCTTTATAATTTTCTCTACAGTTGCGACATTTTTACAATAAGCATGTGTTATATGTACAACCAAAACCAATACAGCTTTGTCATCTTAGAACAAACAAAAGATGTAGCTTCCAAGGCTATTCTCAGAATAGTCACTTGCATTTATGAATCTGAAACACGCACGTGGATATTTATTAAAATATTCCCTAAGTCACTAAAGAGTCACTGTTTTCACCCAAATAAGTCAAAGTACAAATGAAACCAACTAAAACATACAAATGAAAATGCACCTATAATAAAAGTCAAAAATAATAAGGCCAAAGAAGCTTTTACTTACATCAAATTTCACTTGGATTTATCTGTTAGAAATGTACCTAAATGGAGAGGTAGATGTGGCATCTGTAGTCATGTTATTAGGAACAATAATTATTATTTTCTGTCTGGATATGTAAATTCTACATTATTTATTAGATACTCTATTTCCTCTTGGCTAAAATCACTTTGGGGCTTGAGCCAAAGACACTCCTATGTAAAAAGCATCAGTCAGATTAGCATTTACTGGAACATTCCAAAATCAATAAGGCATGTATTTTTAAGAGGCTTTTTTGCTGGCTATCTTTAGGTCAGCAAAGGAAGGAGTTCTAAAGGACCAAGACTGGGAGTTCCACAAATAAACAGCCTGCTTCATGGTTCCTTGTGGAGAAAAATCTGGAAACTCTCAAGGGGATTTTATTGCTGATCTAAAGTGACTTAACAAAACTTAGGATCTCAAATAAGGGAAATCCTTTGGATAGTGAGGGTTTGCCTGCTGTCTTCTCAGAGTGAATTCTAAAATTAAGACTTATTCTAAGATCAAGTCAAGAAGATTGCTAAGGGGTCTTCCTGGATATGTTACTCTCTCTTCCTTCACCTTCCCTACAAAACAACTCAGGGTGAGAATAAAACTCAGAAAAAATAACATTTATGTGAGTTTTATTATTGATCCTTGGTCTGTGTCTCTGCCATTGGTGGCTGTGCTGTTCTGATCCCAAATTTCTGACAGATATCCTGAATCTGTACCCTCAGATACAAATTATCAGCCAACAGGATGATGGAGAGAGTGGTTCTGCTCATATATCTCCACCTCTCTTAAAATGGTAACAAAACAGCTACTTCCTTTCATTTCAGAGGAAAGTTCACTTTTCATTTTGTGTATAAAACTCAGTTGGTTATGGCTTATGAAGAAATAGGCTAAAGAGTGACAAAACTTCAGGAAATATGAGGACTGGAAAAGAAAGAAATTATCAAACTATAAAAGGAAATAGAGTTTGGGCCTGGAAAAGAGAACAGGGTGTTTCCCCTTGCCTCTGACCATAAACTAGAAATACACGAAGCCTATTCACATAGTTTTCCTGAGTCAAACACGGTAAATAAAGGAGTGAGGGAAAATGCTTGAAAAAAAGCACAAAGAACATTGTAATATCAGTTTGTAGAAAAAAGATAGATACAATAAGGATAAAAAATTATAGGATGGCCAATGAAATACACACAAAGCATATAAGAGGGTTAAGGATTTCAATTGCAGATAAGGTCATGAGTCTAAGATTTACCTGGTATCAGTACTTACGTAAAACAACCTGATGTGCACCCCCATAGCCAAGATTTTGTCTCTAAAACTTTCCTCACTAAAAAGAACCAGGAATTCTTGGAGAATAATTGAATCCATGTCTTGCAGCATGAAAACATCAGGATGGATCTGGTAATCTTTGTTATCGCCAGGAAGCATGAACACTTTCAAGGATGGTGCTAAATGGATGAACAGGCCAGCTTAAAGGAGTTCTCACTGATGAAGGTACGACAATTTAAACACCAAAAAGAAAAAAATAATTCTGTGACAAGCCAGAGAACACAATGACACTCAAAAACAACAAATAACATGATATGCTCCAGAGAGGTGTACATTATTTCCCCCCGGAATATTTACTAGAAATGCTGCACACTGATGAACCCAAATACATGCTTGTCAAATTCAAGATTTGCTGAATTCTATCAGGTTAAAGTGAGCAGTGAAATGCTGCACTAGGTATTTCAAATTGAGTAGAGAGTACAGGACAGTGGTTCTCAACTCTGGCTACACATGAAAACCACTTGAGGAGATTTTTTTAAAAATATCAATGTCTGGGCACTATCCCCAGACCAATTAAACTAGAACTTGTGGAGGTAGGGTTTGGGCCCTGGCATGTTTGAAAAGTTTCCAAGACGATTCTAGAGAGGGTTGAGAACCACTGATCTAGAATCTAGGGTGAACAGCCTTCCTGGGGACTTTCCAGATTTTAGCACTGAAAGTCCTATGTCCCAGAAAACCCCTGAGTCCCGGGCAAACAAGGATGATTGATCATCCTCGTCAATCAGGTGATAACAAGTTGTCACAGAAATTTTCAGTGAAGATCAGATAAGAAAATACTGTACAAGTATTGGATTATAGGTGACTATGATTCACCAGATTGCAAGAAAAGGTTGAGGCTTAGAAAATACTACTAGTATATAAATGATTGTAGCACAACAAAGGCCCACTGAAGTTGAAGCATCAGGTTGGCAAATCCTAGTTCTTGGTGTTTTGGTCCAAAATCTCAGACGAAAAACTCTGAATTTGTAACTTTGAAGCCACATTTTCAACGAATAACTGTATCCACAACCTCTGTTTTCCTCATTTGGGTCAGTAACCTTGCAACTCTGAAAAGTATATTAATACTAATTCTAAGACTAAGGCTAATACTAATGCTGGTGTTGGTACTAATACTAAGAATAATGGTAGTGCTAGCGTTAGCACTAACATGAATACTAATGCTAATGTTAGTACTAGTACTAACACTAACATAGGCACTAGTATTGGTGTTAAAACTAATGCTAATGTCAATACTAATGCTAAACACTAATACCACTAGCAATGTTGCTAATAGTGCTACTACTAATACTAATATTAGTAATGATCTTAGTACTAAAACCAACGTACTAATATTAGTATGAATACTAGTGCTAATACTAATGCTAGTGCTCATACTAGCATTAATGCTAACATGAGTACTAATTCTAGCACTAATATTAGCATTTTACTATTAGTAATAATACTAATGCTAATACTTGTGCTAGTACTCCTACCAGCACTAACACTAGTACCGCTATTAGCACTAATGCTTGTGTTAATATTAATTTTAACTTTAATATTAATACTAATGCTACTGCTAATGTTGGCACTAGTACCAATAATATAGGCACTAGAACTAATACTAATAAAAATATATGGAGCTAATAAAGAAATTAATAAAACTTTCATATTAACACTATTGAGCTGGGTATGATACCTTCTGGAATCAACATTTTAGGATATGCATATTTTGTTTGTTCTTTGAGGTCTCTGAATTGTTTGGGAGAATCTGACATATTAAACCTATAATTACTATTTTTTTTTTTTGAGGAAGACTAGCCCTCAGCTAACATCTGCTAATCCTACACTTTTTGCTGAGGAAGACTGGCCCTGAGCTAACATCCATGCCCCTCTTCCTCCACTTTATACATGGGACGCCTACCACAGCATGGCTTGCCAAGCGGTGCCATGCCTGCACCCAGGATCCAAACCGGCGAACCCGGGCCGTGAAAGCAGAACATGTGAACTTAACCGCTGAGCCACCGGGCCAGCCCCTACACCTATAATTTTAATTAAAATATTTGGGATTTAATGATTTAAGTTTGTAATGGATGTTCAAATATTTGAGAAAATCTGATGTATTAAATCTGGAAATTTATACCTCGTAAGGAATATTTAGATACTCAGTGAAATTTTAAAGGTTAGATGCGAGGGGCCGGCCCCGCGGCCGGGTGGTTGGGTTCATGTGCTTCACTTCAGCGGCTCAGGGTTTCTCTGGTTCAGATCCTGGGCGCAGACATGGCACCGCTCATCAAGCCATGTTGAGGCGGCATCCCACATGCCACAACTAGAAGGACCACAACTAAAAATATACAACTATGTACCAGGGGGCTTTGGGGAGAAAAAGGAAAAATGAAATCTTTAAAAAAAAAAAAGGTTAGATTTGAAAATCTGACTGGCTGGTATTTAAAGGATCAACAGAAAAGTGCTTTCTTTTTACATTAATGCAAAAATTTTAAGATTTACAAATAAAATGAGATTTGTAAGTTGAGCTTACAGGTTTAAAAAAGGTGTTTTTAAAAGTATAACTCGATATGGATATACTGGGTATTAGGCAAAGTGGGAGTCAATGTTAATATGTATTCTTGTGCACTTGCATACATAAACAAAAGCTCAGACTTTAAAAAACACAAATGGTGATGTTTCTGCAACAGGTGTGGTGTGTGGTCTCAGAGGGGACAAGAAAGCAAAAACAATTCCTGGAAAATTAGAAGAGGGAAGAGGACAGATAATGAATCAATCCTTAAGTTTGAATGAAAAGACCAAAAGGGCTCACACAATCACCGTGTTTTGGGAGCCTGCACTGCAGAATCACTGAGATGAATCCAAGGGGTCTTTTTGCAGTGATTCAGATACAGTACTAGAGTTGACAGCATGTGACAAGCTTTAGCAATGAGGCAATTTGTGATTCATTTTGGAAGAAGTGTCTGAAGAAACAAGATGAAAGCTGCTGGTGGGGCTTAGCAGAAATATTCTCAAGCAAGCCAAGGATAAAGACTGTTCAGATGTTATTTAGAAGTACAAAAGCTGCTAGAGACGATGGGGTTTAAGGAGAGGCTGGCTACACGGTTATAAGGCAGGTGAGCCCGTCTTGCGGGAAGGGGAGAGGTGAATCTAGACGTGACGAGACGCCTGAGGCCTGGGATGGTTTACCTGGCCTAAAGCCACCAGCCATAATAGAAACCTGGGAGCCCTGCAGACATGAGGTGTCACATTTAAATGCTCAGGTCGGGCAAACAGGAACATAAGAGCACACATTTTAAATAACTAATGCACAAACAAAACATACTGGTCTCAAGATAAAAATAACAGGTAGATGAGGATCAAAAAAGCAAAGGGATCAGTGTCAAGTGAAACACACTCTCCAGCATCTCCAAACACACTTAAGAATTCGCAAAATGTGAGCAGGTCATCTAAGGCTGGAAAAATGAACAAGAGGGCGCACAAAGAAAAGAAAAAAAATTGAGCTATAAATAGCAGTAAGGAGAAAAAATAGAGGCAAGTGATGATGGGAAACATAAATGGGAATTGGGGATAACGATCTGCTGGCAGAAGAAGAAATACCCGTTTAAAAACAATAACGGTTTTTCAGGTGGAATGAGGTTAACAGATGAAATGGAGGCAGCAGTCAAAAGAAGGTCATGGATTAAGTGAACTAGATTGAGCCAGCAGTTTCCTTGCAAGTCCAGGTCTGAGCAAAGGAAAAACACTTGGAAAAAAGATGATTTGGTTAAAAAAATAACAATAAAGGATAGGCAAAAGAGTTTGACCGGCACATTGCAGACAGGAAGAAGCAGGCCGCAGACAAATGTGAGGGGTGACCAATGAAAGATAAAGCCAGTGAAGCTGTATCTGCTTATATCAGGGAGTGTCAACCCTGGCTGCATTGTAGAATCAGCAGGGCAGCTTGAAAAATCCCTATGCCCCACCCTCGACAAGTGAGTTAGAATCTCTGGGGGTTGAGGCCTGAGCATGAAATTTCCAGAGCTCCTGCATGATTCCCGTGTACAGCCAGACTGGAGACTCACTGCTTTGCATGTACAGATTGAAAGCGTCAGGGCCCTTGTCTCTACATTGTCAGGCCAAAACAGCCACTTGCACCTGAAGCACTCCAATCATTGTAGCCAAAATCATTTCCTTATTAGAATTTGGCAGATAAATGACTTGATTTTCCACTTGACTTAAGGAGCTTTAAAATTCAGAACAAAGAAAGTAAGAAAGTTTTCTCAACTAATTTTTTAAATATTGTAACCATCTCCAAATAGAAATCCAATGTACCCAATGCTCTTCACCCTGACAATGCGCCCAGACACAAAAGAGAAATTAGCAACACTGAGAAACAAACTGTCTTATTTAGATCATAACATATCTACAGATTTTTTTTCTGCGTTCATCTCTGCCCTGCATCAGTGGTTCTCAAATGGGGGCAATTTTGTCCATTGGTGGGGGACATTTGGTAATGTCGCAGACATTTTTGATTTTCATAACTGGGGACATGCTGCTGGCATCTAGTGAGTACAGTCCATCTTACAACGCACAGGACAGCCCCCACCACAACAAAGAATGATCTGGCCCAAAATGTCAATGGTGCTGAGGCTGAGAAACCCTGTGTAAACCATACAGTTAACATTTCCACAAATAATAACTAATATCTGCCACCTTCAAATCTCAATGCAAATAAAAAGGGTTTCAACATGTACAAATTATATGCCAAATTAAAGAAAAATAAAAGGGCCTCACACAGAAAATTAAACCACGAATACAATTATTTTGTGGGTTTACCAAAATGAGAGATCAAGGATTGAAGAATTAGAACCTTGGTCAACTAGCAAGCTGAAGTGAAAACTGGATTTCAAATTGAATGTGATTGTTGGAGCTGAGTTTATATTCAGGTGAACTGAGAGTCTTTTCAATGAAGACTTCTAAAGAGTACACCTTATCATCAATATTTAACAAATGATGCCTGAAATAAAATATCCATATTGAATACTACATTTAAATCCTCAACTCATATATTTGTAAAAAAATAATAAAGGTTTTTAAGATTATACAGTTATATTGATTTCTACTTAGTAAATTTACTCATTTTATGAAAATCAAAATTAAAGTGAGATATTGAGATGTTTTTCAAGATTGCAAAGCAAGGAGACAGTGAGAAATAATATAACCCCCAAACATGAGAAAGTGGATGTGGTTAGAGCTGGAAAATGAGTCTTATCTGGCTTAAAGACAAAGAAAACTAATCAGTGATCTCCAGTCCCTGATCTAACAGTAATGTTAAATGGGAACTAGAAGACTATTTAGAGAAAAATTTACAAATTATTAAGGTTATTTATTATAAGTCAAAAAACATTGAAAATGACCGGGAGTTCTAAAACAAGCAATTTACATAATTGATGAAACTAAGGGCTTGATAGTTATCAGTTATTGAGGGCCTGCACGTGGGAATGACCAAGCCAGTGGTTGTCAACCTTGGCTGTATGGTCTATTTTGATCAATTGGAGATTGGGGGACTTTTCTTTTTAAATGAGGCCCATGCTCCTACCCAGACCAAATAAATCAGAATCTCCAGGGATGGGGCCTGGCTTTTAGTAAGATATTGCACAGCACATCTCAAATTTTAATGCCGGTGTGGATTATCTGGGGATCTTACTAAAGTGTAGATTCTGATTGAGTGGGTCTGGGTGTGCCTGAGAGTTTGCATTTCTTGATACCACCAGTGCTGGTCTGAGGGTCACACTTTGAATATCAGTGAAGTGTCAAATGCTTCCTGAACGATTCTAATAGGCAACCAGCATTGAGAACTGTCAATAATTGAGTCCATAGCTTTGGCTTGGGTGCTATGTGGTCATAGAAATGAAACAGAAAAAATAAAGAAGGATTCCTCAAATAAGGAATTACTTCATCCTAAATCAGAACTTTCACTGTCATGCAATCCACATATTTTTGTCTTAACTTTCAAAAGCAAAAGAAAGGGTCAGATATTTCTAAAGGAAGCAAGTTCCAATGTGAACCAAAACAATGCCGGTTACTCCTTTGCAAGGGCAGCCTATTCTGTGTCGATCTTATATCAATGCAGCCAACACATCCTAGCCTTAGCATTTGCTGTTCCCTCTTCTGGAATACTCTGCATGGTTGACTCCTTCTCATCATTTAGGTCTCCTCCCACAGTAGCACTCCCAATCCCACCCCATCACTCTCATTTCCTTATCCTGGTTTTTGATTCAGGTATTGATTAATGATCAATAAATCAACAATAGTAAGTTATTAGTGAGCTCAAAGAAAGCCATAACCATTGTAAACCCTGCTGAAACCTGAATGCATCCTAACCATTGGTCAGTAGAGGGGTGCTGGGGGAGAGAAATCCTAAGGCAAAAAAAGTAATAGATGATCTTAAAAATCATACTGGCTTGCAGTTTTGGGGAGTCTTTACACTTATAGAATAACCTCTCACCAATTATCTCATTTGATGACTAAGAAAAACACATGAAATAGGGTGGGAATTATCTCCACTCTTAAGATGGGAAAACTGAGGTTTTGAGATGCCAGAGAGCACAAAAGTGACAAAAATAGGAATACAAGGCAGACCTCTGGATTCCAAGCCTAGAGTCTCTCAACTCCACTTAGCTGTCTTCTTTATTTTTTCAACATTCTCTTAAAAACCAAGAATGCAATCCCAAGAACATGTATACATTTGAACTCAATATTCGGAGAATAAATTTAACCCACCACCATGTAGAATGGGAAAGAGCCACAAGCCCAATCCCGCTGGTGAATTCATCTCAACCTTTTGCCCTACTTTTTCCCTGTGATTGTTGATGGGGGCCCTTTCCATTGCCTGAGTGGAAAGCACTAAGAATTTTCTGAAAAAGACACCGCCAAATTCAGGAAATGGTCAGCTTACTTGTATTATTCATGATTTATAAAGCAATTATTAGTTTGTTTATTTAAAGGAAATGGAAATTTTAATTTTTATTCCAAAGATTGTAAAAGTTGAATAACAGCAATCTAAGAGATCCTATCATAATGATTACAAATCTGTCAGAGAACAATTTAAGTTTTTTAAATCTTGACTTTTTCCTATTTAAAAAAGTAATTCATGCTTATTTTTTAAAAAATAAGGAAACAAACAAGAACAAAGAACAAAAAACACCAGAAATTTACTGTGGAAAGAGGAAACTCCCCGTAGTTGTACCCCCTAAAGAAAGTCATTGTAAATAACAACAGTTGTAATAACAATATAGCTTTATAAGATGAATAAGTTCTGGGGATCTAATGTACAGTATGGTGACTGTAGTTAACAATACTGTATTGTATAGCTGAAAGTTGCTAAGAGAGTAGATCTTAAACATTCTCACCACACACACACACACACACACACACACAAAGGTAACTCTGTGAGTCGATGGATGTGTTAACTCACCTTACTGTGGTCATCCTTTCACAATATACACATTATCAAATTGTCATGTTGTATACCTTAAAATTACACAATGTTAAATGTCAATATATCTCAATAAAGCTGGAAAAAATAAAAACATGTAAAAATAATATAGCTAATACTTATTGAGTGTAAAATAAGGGTCACATACTGTGCCATTGATTCTTTTTTATTTTTCAATGTATTTACTGAAATATATGCATATACATTATAGGTTATAAATAAAACTTTGCTCATATTATATGATCTCTTCTACCCTGTTGTGATACCCTACCAAATGGTGGTAGATAACTTTACATGACACATAGGATCATCACCCCCATCATCATAGCAGCTAACATTTAGTAAACATTTGTTGTGCCAGGTATTATGTTCAATGCGTCACGTGCCTTGGCGCATTTAATTCTCACAACTATTCTCTGAGGTAGGGTCTAGTATTATTTCACAGTCTAGTTTAGGAAATCAAATCTTGGAGAGATTGAGTAGCTTATTTAAGGTCACAGCTTTGAGGGGTAGAGCTAGGATTTCAACTGAGGGCTGTCTGAGTCCAGAGCTTGAATTCTAATCCATGGGATTTTTACTTTACTTGTTTTTATGCTGTGAAAAAATGTATTGTTAATACTGATGAAAATTAACTCAAAAAACCTTCTTCATAACTGCTAGAATATCTTTGCAAATTGAGTGATAATTCTAGAAAGTATGTTTGGTAATAATTAAATTCAAATATTGAGTTCATGTAAACCTTTAGAAATAGCATACAACTTTCTCCAGGAGGTGGGGTGAATGGTTTTTCTGGAAGGTACCAAAATAGTATGTGGGTAGATGCTGAAAATGGGGATCCTTTAGAATGCATTGGGACTACCTTTCCATTCTAAATGGAACTTTGAGGTAAAATAAACGTGTACTCACAGATAAGTAGAGTATTATTTCTCCTGCACAAACCTCACACATCCTACGAATCTTTGCCTAAAACTGTGCATTTATATGCCACACCATAGATGAATCTCAAAAACATGCTGAGTGAACAAAGCGAGTCATAAAAAGCCACATATTGTATGATTTTGTTTATATGTAATGTCCATAAGAGGCAAATCTTTGGGGATAGAAATTAGATTAGTTGTTGCCAGGAGCTGGGGACGGGAACAGGGAGTGACTGCAAATGGGCACAAGCAATCACACTGAGGTGATTGAAATGTTCTAAAACAGACTGTGGGGATGTCTACACAACTATGTAAGTTCATTAAAAATAACTGAATTGTACACTTAAACTGGGTGAATTTTATGATATGTAACTAACATGCCAATAAAATTATTTTTAAAGTATGCATTAATAGGAGAATCATAAAGCACTTACTTGCAAATGAAGGACTGAAACCAATCTTATACACTCAAACTTAAAATGAATTAGTGATATTATAGCATATCTTTTTCCTTTATGGGCCACCCTCTCAGAAAAGTCAAAATGTAATAAATGAGAATAAGCATCATTTTTTTACCACTTACTCAGGATTCACAGTGATTTGACCAAGCACCCATCTGTGGTTAATATAGAAACATCCCACTGCTCTAAACAGCAGACTTCCAAGAAATTCAATTTTCTAAAATCAGAAGCAAAAATGACATCTGAACAACTATCAGCATTGCCTACTAATTTATGGGGCCATGAGAAAAATGAAAATGCCAGACCTCTTGCGCTAAAACTATTCAGAATTTCAAGATGGTGACAGCAGAGCATTAAACCATGCATCAGGCCTTTCTGAGCAAGGGACCCTGAGTGACTGCACCAGTCTAATGCCCATAAAGCCAGTTCTGGCAACCAACTAGTTGTCACAAAAGCTCTGGGCCAAGGCTATGCATTTGATTCAAGAACTTTATTCTTTATTTATTCAAGAACTCCTCAAACTCTCATTTGCTTTTCTTCTGTATGCTTACCTAGCAGACTTAGATCTCTAAATCATAGCCTGTGGGCACTCAGAGTCAACAAGTGAGAAGTGAGTGAAGGCTTTCAGAAGGAAGAAGCTTCCTTCTGATGGGAAACATGAAGAAAGAGACACTAAAAAGCAGACCCAGGTACATGAATTACTATAATGTGGCTAAGAAAGAATAACCTTTTCCATTACACCCTCTGTTTGCAAAGAGAGTGACATATAATACACTTTAAAGAATATTTATCAAAAAGAGTGAGGACTGAACACGGCAGTAGTGTGCTGGTGAAATGCTTAATGCCTGACTCTCCAGGGGAAAGCCCTCATTTTCAGCCTTTGTTCATTTTTATGATGTAAATACTCCCATTGTGGCAGATTTCAAGGTACCAAGGTGGGGAAACGGAACATGAAGTTGGAAAGAGATACACACAATTGGTTCTCCATCCACTGCAAGCCAGTTCCAGCACACTGCTGAAATGGGGAAAACATTAGGTGCTACAGGCAGTGCAAATAGAAGACAGGCCCGAGACTCAGGAGGAGAAATAAAATTCAGTTCTGTTTCCTAATAAAGGGTTAGCAAAGAAAGAAGGTAACTGTTGCTATTTGTTAAAATGGGATAAAATCATCATGGATAACCAAAATTGACTATATAACTATTTCCCGTGTCATTTTCCTTCCAAAAAATTCTCTCTGAGTGATTTCACAGTTAAAGATTGATTATATGCTTAAAGAGGAACTAATTGTAAAAAGAACTGAAAACTATGCCAGTGATATGGTTTTTTAAAAAAATAGCAATATTTGTTTTTAAAAAGGAGGGCACGGCCAAGTAAAAATATTTCCTCTTTTCTGTTCTAATGGTTTAGCCTATGAATCACCCTCTAGGAGGACTATCATACCAGAGACATGGAACTCTTACTCTTTAGAGCAAAAGCATAAGACTTTACTATCAGTTTTAGTTGCTTCCAACAGAAATGAGGGTAAATGAGATGTTGAAATGTAAACATTTCAAATCACCATAGGCTATGTTGAGAATCACTAACCCACACCACAGCTCCCACCTCAGGAGGACTTTAAAACCTCTTAAAAGTCAAACAGACAGCCAAATTCTGGCTCTGGGTACGACACTGCACAAGACATTCCCCAGATGGTGTCTAATGTAGCAGCCATCTTGCTCACCCAGTATGCCCCGCATTTCCCCAACTCCTCTTCAACTGTCCTTCTTTTATCTAAAGGCAACAAAGAGAGTGCTGGGGTGATCTTCCCTCTTATTCGGGTGATCCTGATAAGTTGCTGCTCCCTCCTCCAAAGTGGGAAGGGGTTAAAGTTATCCTTTTTTATTACCTGATAAAACTGTAATCAACCCACTTATTTTTTCAAAAGTATTTATTGAGTGCTTATTATATCCGGGCACTGTTCTGGGATTCCTAATTTTGTTATTCTTCTTAGGTACTGGTCCAAATTCTGACACAGTACTTGGAAGGCAAGGTAATGGACTGTGCACATAGCAGCCTGTTTAAAAATAAGTTCTGGAATGAACACCAAGATGAGAAACACTGACTTATATTACAGAAGACTATACACTGTGATTATTCCCATTACATCTATTTAATGTAAGCACTATCTTTTAAAAAATCTCAGAGCCTATATGGAGATAGTTTTAATCCAGTATCTGCTCTGACTTTACAACTTGCTATTATGAGCATATGCAATGTCTTACTTAATTTGAGATCCTCTAGGCATGGAATAATAAAAGGTTTGATAATACATTATTTTGGCCAATTAAAATGCACGCACACACACACACACACACACGTACACATGCATGCACAGACACCCTGAATGATTAAACATGGGGAGCTACTGCCAGTAGGAATTTCTGGTAAATGAGACCCATCTTTGAGAAGCCGCTGCCAACTAGATGAGTACAGGTTTGTCAGTCTTGGGAGTAGCTGATATTACAAGCAACTGCTGTGAAATCTCCCTGCATATAAGAACTGTGACAAGAAACTACCTTTTGTGGAAGCTGCCTCCAGAGGAGAGAAGTTAGTGTCAGGCTGCCAACCGGTGGACATGTCAGAGGTCTTCGGACCTCTCTTCCATAATCTACCTCAGTTTATAGAGATAAATGGACATTGCTGACCTTTCAATATACTCCTTACTAAGAAAAAAGAATAATAACTTCCAAGAATACTAGTAGCATTGCAGTTCCTGAAAGCCTGAGAAGGGAGGAGCAGAGATAGAGAGCCCACATTATTATCTAGGCCAAGGAGGCACATGGAAAAGGGTAGGCTGCAAGGGGCTAAGCAACTATGTGTGTGTATAATATATGCATATGTGTATAATATACAGCATTAAATATTTGAATATGAAAAATGTAATATAATATGTATGATCTATAACATATAAAATATGGTATGGATAATGCATTATATAGACCATAGAAAATATAGGTTACAATGTATAACATATTTTATCTCCCACACTTAATTTCGTTGCCTTCCCAGGCTGGATGAAAAAACCTGAAGCCAATTGTCCTCTGAAACCTGGAATGATGCCAGGCCAACAGAATCTCCATGTTGGTATCAACTCTATGATTACATTCTTTGAGAGACAGACTAAGAGCAGGCACTCTGGTGCCAAATTGGATGGGATTACAGTAACTACTTGGGTGACCTCAGGCAAGTTACTGAAACTCTCAGTTTCCTCATCTGTAAAATGAGGATAATAATTGTACATGTTCTCTAGGGTTGATATGAAGATTGAAGAAGTTAGTATTTGCAAAAATCCCAAACCAGTGCTCAGTAAATAGTAAGTGATGCGTAAGTGCTTGTTAAATATTGAACCCGTGGGAGAATCTAATTGTTCTTCTATGTTCACAGAGTCAATAAGAATTTCACTCCTTTATATCTAATATGAACACACAATTCGCTCTTAGTTTCTTAGTTTTTCTTTACCATAAACAAATTTCTTTTCAGAGTTCAAATAAATTGCAGAATTTTTAACTCATTGTTAAAATTGCTGTGATTTAAAAACTGGAATAAAAGTGCCATTCTCTTTTCTTGAATCCATCAGATGATCAATAACTTTTTCCTAAATACGAGAAATTTCTTTACGCAACTGTCTTGGCATTGCTGACATTGACATTTTTATATTAGGTAATTAAGAACTCAGATAAAAACAATTTGATACTATTGTTAAATCACTAAAAGGCACAATATAAGATGTATTTTAATGATGCTATTCTTATATTTGGATAATCGTACCTTCATGTGGCATAACAAGTCTTTCATTTCAACAGTTTGTAGATTGATTCTTTTCATTCTCGACTTTGTTTAGGGATTCCAAATATCTTAATTTCTCTTGACCACTGACAGGTAATTAAAGAAAGAAAAACACAAAACCAGACTGACTGCAGGTGAAAGCAACATATGGACAATTTATTTCTGAGTCCAGAGAAATGAAAATTTTAGGTTCCTTCTCTCTCCTTAGCCTAGAGTCTCAAGCAGCTTTTATACTTACAAGTCAACAGATTAACATTCTTGATGATTCACTGTTTCAAAATAACTCACATTGTACTTCCAAAGTTACTGCTAGAAATACCGCTGGCATTTATTTCTTTAAGCATATTTGCTAAGTGGTACTGCAACACAAAAGCCCAAGAGAAAAATCAGTGCTTCTACATTTGGACTAAAAAGAGGACACACACAGAGATCTGTTCTTTCTCTAAAATAGAATGTATTAAATAGTAGGCTTGAGTGGTGTTTGTAAGTATGACATTGGGGGAGGGAGACAGTCAATATGAATTCTGGGAAGCAAAGGCTATTCCTTGAACAGGCGGTCATTACTGCACCTGTCACCCAGAAATGGGCTTATTTGATTGTATGTGCCTCCCCCAATAAACAGAGCTTTTTCATATTCGTAGCCTTAGCACTTAGTAGTCCCTGGCACACAGGTAAGCAATCAAGAAACATTTGTTAGGATAAAAACTGAAAGAATGGATCACCATCTTAAGTAGCTTGCAGTCGAATTTGGGAAGTTAGACTAACATATGTGAGATAATTCATCCTGAAGACAAATAATGACATCAACAGACTTGTGCAGATCAGAATGTCAAAGAGGATATGGAGAAATCAGAACCCTTATACACTGCTGGTAAGAATGTAAAATGGTGCAGTCACTTTGGAAAACAGTCTGGCAGTTCTTCAAACGGATAAACACAGAGTTACTATATGACCCAGCAACTCTACTCCTAGCTATATTTCATTTCAAGAGAAATGAAAACATATGTCTACACAAAACCTTGCATATGAATGTTCGTAGCATTATACATAACAGCCCAAAAGTGGAAACAACCCAAATGTCCATCAACTGATGAATGGATAAACAAAATGTGGCATATCCACACAATGGCAGGTTATTTGGCCTTAAAATGAATAAAGTTCTGATACATGATACAACATGGATGAACCTTGAAAACATTATGTGAAGTGAAAAAAGCGAAATATAAAAAGCCACATATTGTATGATTTCATTTATATGAAATATTCAGAAAAGGCAAAACTATAGAGGCAGAAATTAGATTTGTTGTTGTCAGGCATGAGGGTGGGGGTGTTGAAGGGAAATGGCAGAGTTGACTGCTAATGGGTGCAGCATTTCTTTTTGAGGTGATAAAAACTGTTCTGAAACATGGTGATGGACACACAACTCCGTGAATGTACTAAGACCCACTGAATTGCACACTTTAAAATGATGAACTTCATGGTAGGTGAATTCTATCTCAATTTGTAAACAATACATGTCAAACAGGCATGGATGCAGGAGTTCAGTGGAGAGAAAAATATTAATAAAGTTTAGAAGACCTTCAGAGGCTTCCAGAAAGATGTGAGAATTGAGCTAGGTCTTCAGGAATGCATTGGATTTAGGTGTGAGGAGGGAAGGCATTTTGGGTGAGAGGAAGAAGTTGATAAAGTGAGGCTGGTCACCGTTCCAATCCTGAAGAGAAAGGCCAACATATGTTGCAACAGCACTGTCAGTGAATTTGTGCCCTCCCCTGCTAAAAAGTATGTCTGCCTCCGCTTCAGGTGGAATTCACAACTAAAGAACCAGCAGCTGAAACACAAATCATCTAAACTTCTGTTTTCACTCCTGAGGCTTGCCATTTTCCCTTTAAAACACTAACTTTTAGGTTTCTACTCTAGCAGATTATATGGAAAGAAATCCCAGACATCCTACCATTTCATCCAACAATATTTCAGTATTAGACTCCTAATGTTTAACATTAACCTAGCTTGACCTTTCACTGTATAATGATACTTGTCCTATGACTGTGCAGTATTCTATTTCTTTCTCGATATTTGAAGGACTGAATTTCAAGAAGGGAGATGTCTTAATATCTAGGGGGACAGCAATGCCAGCTTCTAGTCATGTAAATAGATTTGGAAACCCCTAGCGTTGTTTGTTTTCATAGGTTTTCGATAGTTTACTATTAGACATTAGAGGTCATGCCTCCACTTGGAACCAGCTCCATTCAGGAGACTGCATCATGGTGTTGCATAGCAGAATGCTATTTAAAAATAACATTCTCAGCACATTCATCAACATTCCAAAAATACTCTGCTTGGCTCTGATGGCAGGATCTCAGAACAAGCTGGTCATGATGACCACAAACTTTGGGAAGGATTCTTTCTGAAATATAGCTCTGTGGGGCAAAAGAGAGAAAGCATGAGGTTCTTGGGATCAGAAGGACATCCATGGGTGGCTAATCCAGCCTCCCACCCAATAAACCTCAACCATAACACTCACGGCTTTATGTCCAGCCAGCTCATGACTGGACAGTCTATACCTAGATGGTCCCAATAGCCTGGCCAAAACCTTAAATGAAGAAAGACAATATAAATTCCAAAAAAACACATAATGTCTAGAGTAGGTTCCTCAATCTCATACTATTGACATTTTGTTGTTAGTGCCATCAAGTGGATTCTGACTCCTAGTGCCCCTGTGGACAGCAGAGTGGAACTCTGCCCAGTCTTTATGCACCATCATCTCACCTTCCAGCACTCTAGCAGACAATGCTTCCCTTCTGTTCACACAGTTTTCATGGTCAATTTTTTCAGAAGTAGGTGGCCAGGTCCTTCTTTCTCCCTAGTTTGTCTCAGTCTGGAAGCTCCACTGACACCTGTCCACCAGGGGTGACCCTGCCGGTATTTGAAATACCAGTAGGATAGCTTTCAGCATCACAGCGACACTCAACCTCCACAGTATGACAACCAACAGACTGGAGGTGTGGTTCTCTGACCAAGAAATGAACCTGGGCCTGGCAGAGAGAGCGCTGCATCTTAACTACTGGACCACCAAGGCTGGCTTCGCATTGACATTTAGGGCTGGATAGTTCTTTGTGGTAGGGGCTGTCCTGTGCATTGTAGATATTTAGCAGCATCCCTGGTCTCTACCCACTAGATGCCAGTAGCACACCCCCCTACGTGTGAAAACCAAAAATGTCTCCAGACATTGTCCAATGTCCCCTGGGGGGCAAAACTGCCTAGGTGAGAACCAATGGTCTGGAGTGTAAATGCTATCAGTGGAGCAGATTTACCAGAGCACATCTATTAGGCATGCATTACTAATACTCAACTAATTGTTCTGACACTTTTTACATGTTTTAGTGGTTTTTCAGGGTATTTCTTTATAAGCTGGCAATACTATGCAAAGCTGATGCCCTCTCAGACCACAACTGGAAACTGTTTCTATAAAAAACTGCCCTGGCTGCAAAAAGGCAAAGCAATGAACATTTAAACCTACAAATGATAGAATTATCATCATGTTTTCTGTTCCATCTCCACATGTGAATATCGACACTTGGGTAATCACTACGAACAAGATGAAAATAAACAGGTAACAACCCCCACTGATTGATGGGTGATATTTCAAAAATTAAATTTTCAATCAGTTCTTGAGAAACTCAATGAACACTTTCTCTTAAAACCGTGGATAAATGATTACCAGTGTTCTAAGCTTAAGCTGAAAAATCTACCTAACCCACATTTCAGCTGAAATTTATTACACATGCAGTGAAGAAACACAGCAATAAAGTTACTTGATTACATAAAACAATATTGAATAAGACTTGTGTTTACCTTGAAACCTGATGCCTCAGGACAAAGTTTACAAGAGAGAGATGAGGAAAAAGATCTAAGACTGAGGTGATACAGTTCCTAAAGGGATTTGTGGCAATTTTGAGGGCTCAAAAGTTGATGGGAATTGGTCTTAAGAGGGTATTTCACTAGCAGCTTACCTTTGATTATAACCTAAGACATTATTTTGTCTCCATATAAAACAGAAAGAGCAGGAGTCGGATAACATACATTTTAAAAATAACTCCCCAACATTTGGAAGAAGAAAGAGAAAGGTGAGATTGTCACACATGATAATGAATTGCTTTAAGTAGAATGGAGTGAGCTGGAGAAAGAGGACATGAGAGGAGAGGCAGTAAGGCATTAGTTGTGTGAGATATTTGCCCTCATTGGCCATCAACTGGTGTTCTCCCCCCTGGCCATTTGGAGTGTGTGATTTTGTTCACCAGGAATGGGGGTAGAATCTGGTAGGCCAAATCCAGGATTTCTTAACTTTTGGCATTATTGACATTTAGAGCCTGACAATTCTTTGTGGTGGGGCTGTCCTGTGTATTGTAGGATGTTGAGCAGCACCCCCAGGCTCTACCCACTAGATGCCATTAGCACCCTTCCCCCAGTTATGACAATCAAAAAGGTCTCCAGACATTACGACACGTCCATGGGGAGGGGAGGGTGAAATTGTCCCCAGTTGAGGACCACAGGGCTAGAGGCACTACATTCTAAGACCTATAGGAAGGAAGCTGTGACCTAACAGCCATTCACATGCATAGGATATTAGGATACTCAAAACTTGACAATAATATATCCCACATCACCCAACAGTAAGTTCTTTGACATTACCCAACCTCAGCAAATGTTTGTTGACTTGAACAAAAATATATGATTGGACATATTTCCTGTTTTTGAATAAGAATAACCAGGCTAAAAAGCTAGTATGTTATATATATATATATGTGTGTGTGTGTGTGTGTGTGTGTGTGTGTGTGTGTGTGTATAATTGAAAGATATCTGATAACATGTTAACATCTAAAACTGAGTAGTTACCATTTACTCAGGGTTTACTTTGTCCCAATCACTGTCTAAGCACTTTGTGTACATCATCCTACTTAATTTTAACTCCAGCTCTGTAAGATAGTTTTGCTGACCCAATTATGAGATGATAATACTGAGGCTCACAAAGAACTTACTCCAAGTCATCCACTTCGTAATTCCAGAGTCAGGATTGAAACCATGCCTGATTCCAAATACAAACTCAAAGGATGACATTGTCCAGAAATTTAGGTCTGATTCCCAAGCTCTTAGCCACATTATTACACCGTACATAAGTGTCTTAAGTTTGTCTCATTTTGAAGAAGAATTATGAATATTAACAGATGAGAACAGCTCAAATATGCATATAATTTTTCCATCCATTTTGGTTTCATCTTCTTTGAACATTTTCCAGACGTTAAAGACTGTTGGTGAGTCATGCTTCGAGCTCATGACTAATTTAAGCAAAGCTTTATATAGCAGATTAATTAACAAAATAGAAGAGTGCTCTCTCCATTTTGCATAAGGACATGCATCATAACAACTAAGTTCGCTTTGTCCATAACTGTGCTTGTATCAAGAGGTCTAGTAATCACTGGCTCTCTCTTGGAATATCAGCTCCAAGATGCTACCCTGGCAACACTGAGCCATGCTTGCAGTGTAACAAAGCCTGAAACTGGAAGCAAAAAGAGTCTTGCACCTAAATGCCAGATCCAAATGTTTCACACACGAGCAATGTTTGAAATATCTATTCCTCTTTTGCCTGCCACTTCCCTTCTTCCCAGGGCCCTATTACATAAAGGCTTAGGTGTTCTGGGGAATAATTGGGCGTCACTTGTGGCAGGGTGTGGGAGGATGCCTAGGCTACCTCCAGTATTACATACTCTATTTAGGAGGTGGGCAACTACTATTTATACAACCCCTGATGAAGATACACTCCAGCATCTTAGGAGGGGGGATTGCCAAAACAAGAAGGTAATTTCACTTGAACACCTTGTACCAAGTGCAAATCTGATTACTGCCTTGATCTTCTTAGAAAAGAACAAGTGTCACTGCAAACAATAGTTTGTGTTGGCTGCTCAGTGTGGGAAAGCCAAGAGGCTGAAAACATTCAAAGCCAAGGAGAACCTGCAGAGAATAGCAGCTGGATTTTACCATGCAACGAGAAAACACGGCTCCATGCCCACTCCACCTTCAGAGATGTGAGTTCCTGACTATTTCAGTGGGAGAAAAGAAATGTCCTCCTGGGGAGCCCAGAGCTGGAGTAGAGGCATGGGGGAGAGTGGAGAATCGCACTAATTGATATGAAAACTTCCCAAGCAGAGAACTGAATCAAATCTGTCATCTTTGGCTCCTAATTCAGTCCTCTAAAGCCCGGTGCCAAATACAGTAGATACTAGCCATTGTGGCTATTGAGTGCTTGAAATGTGGCCAGTCAGAATTAAGACGCAGTATAAGTGCAAAATACATGCTGCAGTTCAAAGACTTGGAATGAAAAAAAAAATACACATATATAAAATATATCTCCTTACCAACTTTTCTATTGATTGCATATCATAATGGCAATATTTCAGATATCTTAGGTAAAATAAAATATACTACTGTTTCTTTCTACTTTTTAAAATTTATTCAAATGTGGCTATTAGAAAATTTTAAATTACCTGTGTGGTTTGGATTACATTGCTATCACACGATGCTGATCTGAAAGCTGAATGTTACTTTAAGGCATGATTTATGTTGAGCTCAAAGATGCTTTCATCAGAATGTGTTGCTTGACTGAGCTTGGCTCTCTATCGCAAAATGTTAACTTCAAACATACTTGAAAACTGAAATTTCATTCACTGCCTTCTTGGCGAAATACATTAGATAAACAAATCTGCTGTTTTGAGACATTAAAAGGGATGATTAACAATGTAAGTAAATTTTCTTCCTTCGCAGACATACTTAAACCATGTTAAAGCAGAGATGAAACAGGCTGTAACATTGAAGCAGGCTAATAATTAGGTGTTAATGTTGAATATCCTGGAATGCTTCAAAAAGGCACATAGACAGAGAAAGGCCAAGCCTGTACAAGGCAGGAGAGAAGAAAATGTTGAATATACGAATGCAAATATGTTACAGATATCTGAGTTCCACTACTCTATGCCTTCTTGGCACTACTTGCTTTTCAGCGTCTCCTCTCCACTTTCACCACCACCTGACTGATTCATGCCTGGGTCAGAAGCAAAAGCTACCTTCCTCATCTCTCTGACGAGCCTCTCCCCTCTTTGCATCTCCCATTGCTAATCTGTCTTGTACTCCATCATTGTAAACCACCCCAATCTTTGGCTCCAAGGAGACTTCAGGTTGGAAACAAGGTCATCCTTGCATCAAAGCCTTAAAATCTGACTCCACATGACCCATGCAAGCAAGATTCAAAAGATGAGTGTGAGACCCACTAAAGGCCAAGTCTTCCAATATATTCAAGTCAATCTTCAATCTTTTTAATGCAACATATAAATTAAAAGATAAAAATAATCCTTTCGCTTTGTATTTGTTTAATTCATCTAAAAACTATTTCATGTAATTAGAACTCAATGAAAGTAATAGTGCCTGCCAACAAGAACCAAATTTTCTTTTCAGTTTATAAGATTCATGTCACTGAAAGCCTCATCTTAAGAAATTTTGTGTTTGTGGGTAGTTATAGATTTTTTTCTAATCTAGAGCTCAAAGAATGTGGTCAAAGGATACTGCTGTGGGTAACCTCAGGAAGGAAAAACGTCTCCAAAAATATTTTTTAAAAAGAGCAGGTTGCAACTCTTAAGGTCCAGTACACTAAATCCTCATCGACACTGGATCCTCTGAGAATGAGTCATTCTAGATAAGCACACATCCTGGATAGCCCAGAATTTACGCTCTAACCACCTTATTGTAAGATCTTTTATTTTTATAATGGAGACATTTCCTTGTCTTTTTAAACCACTGAACCAGTTAGTCTTATAGGCGTAATTATAGGTGAAAATGCAGATCAAATACAGAGCTGAATGAGTCTGTCACAGTATTACCACATGAATTGAATGTGTTTCCAGCCATCCACACTGACAGTTCATTATGACTGATAATGTCTTTTCAATGTGGCACTCGGTGTCCTTATGGGCCAAGGGTACAGGCTGCCTCTTCTGCAAATGTTAGCACAGTTCTTGGTTCTACCTCTTCATTACCCTCTCTCTTTTCCATTGTCAACAGTATGGGCAAATTGTTATCCCACTGTTGATTTTCACCTCTATCACCAAATGGCCATGGGTGTCCACCCCAGAGTCCCAGGTGACGAGAATGCTGCTACCACATGATCTCTACCACTCTACTCCTCTTTGCTTTTCCCTCCTTTGTCTTTTTAATTGCTTCTCCACACTTTACAGTTCTCAAGATGAGCTTCTTATGCACCTGTCCCCAATAGTTTGGCATGTCTCTTTCCTTCCACAAGACAAATCCATGAAGGATGATATCACTGGCTAAAAGCACATGCTCTCTGGATCCCAACTCTATTTCTAAGGAGAATTTCTTTTTTCTTTTTTTTTTAAATCCTTAGTCATTTCTGCAGGCTGGTATCCTAAAAAGTAAAGGTTCACTATATGATTTCATATATTCACAGGAAAAAAAACAACTAACATTAGAATCTGAATGGCCAAGGTCTGGCATGGAAATTGAAAATCCTTGGTCCCTAGTCTAAACACTGAACTGCTGTATAATCAATTTCTAGTCAAATAATAGATTTCTGCTTCAGTTTTATTAATGATTATAATTAAGTCAATAGCAAAAGCGTAAAGGGTATCATTTCTCCTTGGGAAGATGAAAAATAACTTAAAATGAAGGAGTCTGAATACAGTCTTTGGAATCAGCTAACACGAGTTCAAAACCCAACTCCACCATTTAATATCTTTGTGACTGTGGGAAAGTTACTTGGCCTCTGCAAGCCTCAGTTCCCTCATCTATAAAATGAGATAAATCCCATGAGAGAGTTGCTCTAAGGATTAGAAAGTATACACATAAGGCATCAAGTATAATGTTTGATACAGAGTGGATGTTGGGGGGAAGCTTCTTTTTCCCATTCCTGATCCTCTGGCAACAGAAGACTAAACTGGGTCTTAGCTGGGAAAAGCAATCCTTGAACAATTGAGAGCATGCAAGAATGCATTTTCAAAGATATTGATCTTTCTTCCTTTTTAGAGGTTCATACTACTGTTTGGCCTAGGGCAATCTGACTGAGTTTTCTGTAAACACACATGCAATGTAAACACACACACACACCCCTCACCCTTACCCCCACCTACAACTACCATACCAGTTAAATAGATTATGCTACATTTGCCTACAAATGTCTACATAAAATGTATCCTAGTTTTCTGTGGTTGGCAGTCATGGTTGCTACCAGCATGTTGGCCCTGATTAATGTGTGGGATATGTGGGTTTGGGGCATTAAAATATATTTGAGTCTCCAGTGAAAGGCCAGACTGTGCTCATGTAAACAGTCCTCGCTCGTTCTTTTTCCCACGGCATAAAATAAACTGGCTGTCACATATATATTGTAAGTAAACTGAGAAGTTTCTTAAGTACATATATGGCAAAGCAACACATAAGTAGAGAACTGAAGAACTTTTGTTTTGTAAGTAAATGTGTCTAGACAATTACCTTACAGTAGAATACACCATTCAAGTCTAACATTGGTTGGCTTTCTTTATTATTTTTTATAACCATTGTATTGAGATATAATTCACGTACTACACAATTCAGGCATTTAAAGTGCTCAATTCAATGGTTTTTAGTATATTCAGAGTTTTGTAACCATCACCACAACCAATTTTAGAACATTTCTATCACCTCAAAAAGAAACTCCATACCTATTAGCAGTCACTCCCCATTTCTCTCCCCCTCCTCCAGCCCTAGGGAACCACCAATCTACTTTCTGTCTCTATGGATTTGCCTATTCTGAACATTTCATACAAATGGAATCATACAATATGTGATCTTTTGTGACTAGCTTCTTTCATTTAGTACAATATTTTCAAGGTTCATTCATGCTGTAGCATGTATCAGTACTTCATTCTTTTTATTGCTGAATAATATTCTGTGTGGGTATACCACATTTTATTTACTATTCCTCAATTAATGGACATTTCGATTGTTTCTACTTTTTGGCTATTATGAATAATGCTGATATGAACATGCATGTACAAGTTTGTATGTGGACACATATTTCATTTCTCTTGGCTATATACCTAGAAATTGAATTGCTGAGTCATATGATAACTCCGTATTTAACTTTTTGAAGAACTGCCAGAGTGTTTTCCAAAGTGGCTGCACCATTTTACATGCCCACCAGCAGTGTATGAGGATTCCAATTTTCCAGTCTTACCAAAACTTATTAGCTGTCTGTTTGACTAATACCATCCTAGAGGGTATAAAGCGGTATTTCCTTGTGGTTTTTATTTGCATTTCTCTGATTGCTAATAATTTTGAGCATGTCTTCACATCTTTATTGGCCAAGCATATGTATGTTACATTTGCTTATTGGCCATTTGGAGGTGAAGGGCGTGGAGGTATGTGAGGAAATTCAACAGAATTGTGGGGGAATCGGATACAGGAATGATATCCTATAGATTTTTTTCTTTTAATTTCTGCTAGCACAATGAATGTTCTAAGGAATTTGTGAGTAACTTTAATCTTGAGACTGGAACTTTTGAGCTAACCATAAATCACTTAACCAAAACACGATGAAATGCTGTTCAACAAAACATTGGAGGAAGTGTTGGAGGAAGATTAATAACTAAAGAAAACAAATGACTTCAATACTATAACTTTTTAAAAAAAAAAACTATGAAAATAGAACTATGAGTCATCTGTCCATTGGTCAAAGGTGTTATCACTGGCTCTTGTGTAAAAGATTAAGACATCAGCCTGGTAACCTGTCAAGAGGAGTCTAGTGAAGTGATATGTGTAAGTATGTGGGGGGGTGGGTGGAATGGGATGGTTAATAACAAAAATCGCAACCAACTTCTCAACGCACATTATGTGACAAGCATTGTAGTGAACAGTGTGGCAAACATTGTATAAGTTCCACCTACAATATCTGTTATCCTTGCCACAATACTGCAAGATTCTTTTACTGTTGCTCTTGGCAATGGTTTGCTTGTTTGTTACAGAGAAGGGCAACAAAGTCCTTTCCATGCCCAGAGTCACCTCCTACTGAGATTAGCAGCCATTGGGGCCTCCTTAAACATAAAACTCTACCCAGGTTCTATAGGCTTACCGTTAGCCATAGCTGATTGGCCCAGGGGTGGTGACTGATCCAACAGTCACCCACTCAGTAGGGGCTTACGAGGAGGCATGGTAAGAGAGTTTTCCAAGCATGGATGCCACTGCCCTAACAGAAGCAATGGGATTCTCTGTTGCTAGTTAGCTGAGAGACGTAGTGATTGCTGTTCAGCAGGTGCCAGAGCAGAAGGAACCAGGAATAGACAGAAGCAGATTTCAAAATAATAGGATCCCATAGTAGTCATCCATGAATTCTTCCTACCAGAGTTGACAAGACATCCTGGGCTGGAGATCCTATGAGTATCCTGGCAATAAAGGACCTCCTATCCTGAGTGCCAAAAGGCCGTAACACAATTTCATCATGTTTTTTTATGGATATGGAAATTGATCATCACACACACACACACACACACACACACACACACACTACCCCCAATCCTCACACCGCTTAAAATCTTTCAATAGCTTCCTCTTGCTCCTAGGTTACAATCCAATATCTTTACTCTGTCGCCTATAATTGCAGGGTCACAGAGGCCCTGCAATTCTTCTTGTCCACCCCCATCTGTTTCTCCAAATTCCTCTTATCCCACTCTCCCCTTCACTCACTTTGAACTTTCTTCCTTCAGTTACCTGAACCTGCTATCCCTCTTTGTTCCTCAGGCTCTTTGCACAAACTATTCCTTCTTTCTGGTGTGCTTTCTCCCTCTCTTTGCCAACCTAATGCCTCTTCAGCCTGGATGTCTTGGCCTAAACATCACTTTTCCAGGCATAACAGATACAACAAGGGCCACAGCCTGGTTAACCTGATTCCACAGCCCTCAGGGCAGGAGGAGCAGGGAAGTCTCTGAATTGCACCCCCTGATTCATTGGCTATCTACGTCAAGTGTTCCCTCAGGAGCACAAGCAGGGACTTGTAGCCACACGCCCTCTGGCCTTCTCAGAGTCTTGCTGCCAAGTACCAGGGCTGGAGAGCTATTGAGCTAGAGGATCCCTGGCATGTCCTCCTAGGACAACTGCAAAGGTAGTGCAGGGCCATACTCAGGGAGACACATATTCCTAGACAAGGAGAGGAGGAGGGAGCTTCTTGCGTGCACTTTGCTTTTTGTATTGGATACTGCTGGAATGTGCAGACTGCAGTGAACAATTTTTTTAGAAGAGTACACTATTATTTAAATACATAGGTGGTTTTGTGATTTTAAAAAGAGCACTACATAAAATAGTGCTATAGAGCAAATAATTACCTTTTAATGTGTCTTTGCTTAAAAACTAAAAATTATTACAAAACTGAGACAGCACTTCATATCAACCAGGATGGCTATGACCAAAAAGACAGACAATAACAAGTGCTGGTGAGAACATGAGAAACTGGAAACTTCATATACTGGTGCTGTGACTGTAAAATGGTACAGTCACTTTGGAAATCAATCAGGCAGTTCCTCAAATGGTTAAACATAGAATAACCATAATGACCCATACACCCCACTCGTAGATATATACACAAGAGAAATGAAAGCATACATTCATACAAAACTTATACATGAATGTCCATAGCGGCATTAACCATAATAGTAAAAAAGTGGAAACAACCCCAACATCTATCAACTCATAAATGGATAAACAAAATGTGTTTCCATATAATGAAATATCATACAACAACAAAAAGTAATGAAGTACTGATACATCCTACAACATGGATGAACCTTGAACACATTATGCTAAGTGAAAGGAGACGGTCACAAAGGATCACATACGGTATGATTCCATCTATATGAAATGTCCAGAATAAGCAAATCCATAGAGACAGAAAGCAAATTGGTGTTAGTCAGGGGCTGGAGGGTGGTGGAAGTAAATGGAGTGTGTCTGCTAATGGGTATGAGATTTCCTTTTGGGGGGACACAAATATTCTAAAATTAGCTATTGGTGATGGTTGTACAATCTTGTGAATATACTAAAAACCACTGAGTTGTATGCTTTAAATGTGTGAATTGTATTTTAATGTGGGAACTGTATTTAAATATGGGAATTATATCTCAATAGAGGTGTTAAACAAATGATGCTATATCTCAGGTTTACTGAGGAAGGTGCCCCTACATAACATTGTGTGTCCCTGGTAGACCATTTAGCATGCAGGTTCCTCAAGTTAATGAACACATCTCCAACTAGCACAAGACAGTCTTACTAAATGCTATGAAACTAAAAGCCCATATGAATGGAACCACAAGGTCTGAATGACCTTGACCACAAGGGCAAGAGAATGATAAATAGAAGTTAGAAAAAAAAGAGGAAAGAAAAGAAGTTGAAGTTAGCATGGGATATTTCCATTGTGCTAGAAAATAAAGCAAAGACAAACAAAAAATGGGTGAAAAGCTGTTTTCAATAGAATCTCTTTAAACAAAGGGAATAATTTCAATAGCCCCAAGCAAACTCGAGTGTCACAGTCAAAGCCAAAAATTCCCAAATAAGATGAATAGAAGACTATGGCCCTGTGGTTGTGACTTCATTATATGGAATGCAGGCATTGGGTCTGCGTCACTAGAGGGTATTATATATATATATTTACATCTATATTTATATTTATGAAGTTGATTTTATCATACTATAATTTATATATCATAAAATTCCCCCATTTAGAATGTAAGATTCAATGATGTTTGGTAAATTTACCAAATTGTGCAATTAAAACTATAACCCAGTTTTAGAACATTTTCATTAAATTGTGTAGACAATCCTGATGGTTGCTCAGATGTCTTTTTTGCTTTTGATTTGAGAAAGTTGAATTTCTTAGAAGTCTGTTGTCTAGTTCAGTGGGATGTTTCTGTGTTAACCACAAATGTATGCTTGGTCAGATTACTGTGAATCCTGAATAAGTAGTAAAAAGTGGTGTTTTCTCTTATTACGTTTTGATTTTTCTAAGAAAAGAAAGAAGGGAGATATACTATAATGTTACTAATGTATTTCAAGTTTAGTTGTATAAGGTTGATTTCAAGCCTTCCTTTGCAAATAAATACTTTTTGATTCTCTTATTAATGCATGCTCTTTAAAAACAGCTTTATTGAGATGTAATTTGTATAACATAAAATTCACCTGTAAATTTACTGAGTTGTGTAGCCATCGCCATAATCCAGTTTTGAACATTTCCATCACCCTAATAACACCTCTGGTGCCTATTGGCAGTCACTCCCCTTTCCCACCCCCAGCCCCAAGCAACTACTAACCCACTTTCTGTCTCCTTGTGTCTCTCGTGGAAGGAATTATATTTTCACACACATATGTAAAATATAGATCAAAAATATATCTCTCTAACAAAATCCTACTTGTACACGAATATTTTGGTGTCTAGGATGTTTAAAACTTTTAAGTAACAAATAAATTAAGGGTTGCAAACAAACCTCTGAGAAACAGTCCTACACACATGTTTCTCTACTGTAAAATACTATTGTAAAGCTTGTGACAACCAAACGATAGACAGCAGTCTTCCATCATGCAATATTTTCCTCACTAAAGTCAAAAGTGTCCATTTTACCCTCTTCCAGCACCCCTCCCCCAAAAAACCCCCAAACTCTAACAGGTTAAAACAGTTCGTAGCCCATATTCTTCGTTTTATTTACAGATAAAACCCTGGAGGGGTTTAGTGTCCTCCAAATTGGATCATGGGCTGCATCAAGGAAACAAAACTTCCCCAAATGACACCCTGTTCCACAACTTTTTAAGGGCTATGGTAAAGTTTCTAGACATTCAACTCTCTTTAAAGATATTCTGGAAATTCATCAGACTAGTCAAAAAGCCACTGGCTTTCTTAGCAACCTGGTAAAATTGTGAGTCTCTCTCAGTTAATTATAGATCTGTCATTCTAAGGAACAATCATTAATTGCGATCTTTTAATTTAATTAACAAGGGGAGATTATATAGCTTCTACAAAATAATGCTGTGTCTCTTAACAACCAAAGGAGAAAATTCTTATCATGGTAAGTTGGAAGTTGCCTCCACCATATATACATACACCATAGTTCTCAAGAAAATATTGTTTCCAAATTGCCTTTGTTAAAAAATTGACCATTGATCAACATGACAAATATATGAAATTGAGTTATTTCCACATAACTTTCCAGCCTAGCACAACTGTTTCATTTCGAGTTTGCACCACCCAATTACTGCCATAAAACACAACACTCTTATTCAGACCAATCCATGGACCTGTGATAGCAGCCTTCGCAGGCCACAGGTTGCCAGTTTCTGAGTCTAGTACACTGGCTCTCACAAGGGTGCTGACCTGGTTTCTATTTTCAACTGGAATTTCCTCCTCTGGAGTCATTTGGTCCCCACCCTTAGGGGTATTTTCCTGGTTCTCTGTTCAGTGCCCCACCTTGCCCCTGGCTTTGGAACTGAAGAGAATTCTAGGCTCATCCTCCTGCAGAGTCCACTGAGAAGACTCAGGAATATTATGCTTCATATCTGATGGGAACCAGGTTTTGTGAGCCTCCCAAGCTCCTCTCTTGAGATAGTAAGGTGACATTTACTCAGGAAGCTGCTGAGATCTAAGACAAGACCTGCAGGAAATGATAGCAGGAGGCCATGTTGTAGGGCTAAAGCTGCAAAGACATCTACATTCAAAGGGTCAAAAGAATGTGGAAGAGTCAGCCAAAAGAAACATCACACAGCATAAGACGGGGTCATATCCCTTGGCAAAATACAGACTGCACTGGCAGGACCAAGAGCTCTCTCACCACCCAGCTCTTGTGGCTAAGTGCTCAGCGAGCTATACAGAGTTTAAAGAACAGGGCAGTGGTGTTTTTAGGGTCAGCCCTTGGAGGCCCTTTACATTCTTTCCTCTGAGGGAGTTCTGGATACTCTAATGTAAAAATCTCAAATGCAAAACAATAGGAACCAGTGCATTGTTAAAAACCAATGCGTAAATGACATTTTTCAGAGTTCAATTCTCCACTTTGAACAGGTAAGAAAAGTAATGCTCATGAAAACTATTCTGCCTAGAATATTTATAAAATAAGCTACAACCCCCCCCCTTTTTTTTTTTTTGCTGAGGAAGATTCACCCTGAGCTAACATCCGTTGCCAATCTTCCTCGTTTTTTGCTTGAGGAAGATTAGGCCTGAACTAACATCTGTGCTTTATATCTGGGTCACTGCCACAGCTTGGCTGATGAGTGGTGTAGGTCCTTGCCTGGGATTCGAACCCACAAACCTGAGCCACTGAAGTGGAATGCACTGAACTTAACCACTATGCCACAGAGTTGGCCCCCAAAATACTATTTTTAACTTAAAAATGCCAAAGGGTTTTCTGATGACTTAGAGAATTAGACAAGACAGATAGGTTTCAGACACTATAAACTATATGTGGATACCTCTTACTTTTAATTCAAGAGGAAGCCTAAGAGTAGAAGTTAGATATTATCCTTTTCTGAAATTTTCCTTTAGTGCTGGACACAGATCCTGTTCTCCACACATACCTGTGAATAAATGAATGTTCAGTGATATTTTGCCCTCATTTGAATGTACCCAGCATTCCCCTCCACACTAACGATGTGTGTCCCCTTTCTTTGGCCCTCTTTCTTATATAATAGTAGACCTGTCTACAGCACGGTAACTTGAGACATAGCTTTAGACCAGAGACCTGCAAACTGTTTTGGTAAATGGCCAGAGAGTACATATTTTACATGTGCATGCCACACAGCCTGTTGCAACTACTCAACCCTGCTGCTGCAGCAGGAAAGCAGCCATAGTCAATACGTAAATCAATGGGCGTGGCTGTTGCCAAGAAAACTTGATTTACGACAGTAAAGTTTGTATTGCATATAATTTTCAGGTCATGAAATACTGTTCTTTTGATTTTTTCCCACTGTTTAAAAATATAATATTTATTCTTAGCTCTTGGGCTGTAAAAAAGCAGGCAGCAGGCCGGATTTGGCCTGTGGGCCACAGTTTTCGGACTCCTGATTTAGACAACCGAGTGGCTGCAATATGGCAGGTGTTCTGCTAGGTATGCGCACCCACAGCGCAAAGTGAAAACAAAACAGGATTTGGCAACTGTCCAATCGGTTGATAAAATGGAAGAAGACAGGGGAAAGGTTTTACAATTCAGAGAGGAGATTTTGCGTGGGCATTATTTTTAATTTAGCCTATCCATTTACATGTCAAAATTGATCAAACTAACCAGCTAATTTCCAAATGTTGGCTCCGATTTGTTTGAACTAAAAGATTAATATATTTTTTCCTCTGCCTGTAAATGATCACATCCAAAATTTCTTCTAGGTTTTAAAACAGGAGCTAAATTCACAAGTCTTTTTAAAGCGACACTGTTAAATCGAAGCAGATACAAACATCTCCTGGGAGGTGATTCTGAACCTTTTCCTTTTGAAAGATTGAGGAACCAGAGCTGCTAAGCACAAGGAAACAGGGGAAGACTGTGATAATTCTGTTTAAACATTAATATTATTCAGTCTATTTCTATGATATTCCTTTGATATCTATATTCTATATATATTCAATCAATGTGTGTCTGTGGGGGCTAGAATCAGTACGATGGCCCTATCTTCCTGCTTTTCTTGTTTAATTAGGTCATAAGGAGATATATGTTGATATCCATGACAGAAAGAACTCATTGACCAAATAGGAAAAAAAAAATTGAGATAGACAGATTTGCACCTTCTTAAAAACATCAGCATTTTCAAGAGAATTTGATTACATACTGTGGTAAAGTGAATGATTTGCCTCATTTCTTCACCCGTCACTGTCCTCATACCTTGCCACAGCCCCATCATGGAGGGAGTGTATTTCACCACCCACTGATGTTACGCTTGGACATGTGACTTGCCCTGGCCAAAGGCAGGTGGGTACAGATGAGAGTGTGTCAGAGTCCCGCCTATGTGTTAAGACCCTTAGTGGATTCTACTTGTTATATTCTGCTTCTGCATTTCCCCAGGTAGATGCTGCCCCACCAACCCAGGCTCCAGAATAAACACATGTGGAACAGAACTGACCAAGGATCGAAGGCCAGCAGGACGAGCAGCTTGACCTCAAGTCAAACAGCTGAGCTCTGCCCAAACAAGCCAACTCCAGCTGAGCCACAAATCCATGAGAAGAAGTGATGGTTATTTTAAGCCATTGAATTTCAAAGTAGTTTGTTATGCTGCATTAGTGTGGCAACAGTTACTCAGTATGAACACAATTCTACATTTTGGACAACACAACTATAAAGTAAAGCACCATTTTGTGTGTGTATGTGTACATGTCAGGAGTTCTACATTTCATTCCTTTTTAATGACATTCAAAATAAAAAAGTGTCCTCCAATGCAGAAATCTCATGGGAGGCCCCATGGTTCTTCAAATCCAGGTTTTTCTTAGGCTCCCTACAATGGACGATACGAAGTACCTACACAGTAATGCTGGCATCCCCTGCCTGTCTAATTAAAAGAAATAGGTTGGTCTAAGAACGTCTAGGTTTTAAAAAAATTCTCCCTTTCTAATAAAAATGAGAGCAAATCATATAGTAAAACTGTACAATAGTTGAAGTATCCAATAAGAGTGTGCCTATGTTCGCAGAATCAAACAGCATCAGCACTTTTTACACCACTTTTTAAATAGTGGGAACCAAATAAATGCAGGAAGTCTTTCTAACTGTGTCCCGATGATAAGGTTTCACTCTGTAGCCATCCTGAATAAAAACAGCTATTAAGGTTTTTTTGAACCAGTTAATCTTGATAAGGTTCAAACTTTTCCCCAAGAGAGGTCTGTGAACTGCCCCTCCCTTTGAAATGAATGAATAAAAATGCATGTGTACCATGAATGTCAGGGTTTACATAACCCTTGTGCTGCCCAGAGTACAACTGGGTCGTGGCTACCACAAATACATGCAGGGCTTGTGTTTAACCTTGTTCATAAATACTTTTGGAGGGCAGAGAGCCAGCTCTCATGTACCTTTTCCAGGCTGCTGCAAGTTCAACTGCGTGGTTCTCATTCCTGAAATGGACGTTCCATTAGAACAGCCATGCAAAGAGGGAGCATAGAGCATTCACGCAAGAGCTAAACGCTGTGGTGTTTCAATCAAAAGCACTTTGCTAGAGAAAACACAAGAGCTGGAATTATACAATTACCACAATACTCAGCTAAAAATACCAAACAGGATGTTCTTTATTTGTGGTTGTATATATTGCTAACAACAAGAACACCAAAATCCTCTCTGATCTCATTATCAAGTCACCTTACTCTCTCCTGTTATGTTTCTGAATGTTTTTGGCGTAAATGGTCAATGGAGACAGGAATGTTCCCATTGTACCAGAAGGACAGAGGGAGTGATTTCAAAGGTGTCATTTAATGGAGAACAGGTCAGCAATTGCCCGGATTAGAGATGATGGTAGGAGGTAGCATGAGTGTGATTACAAAGGAGTAGCATGAGGACGTTCTTTTGTGCTGATGGAACAGTTCCATATCTTGAATGTAGTGGGGGTTATGCCAACGTATACACGTGACAAAATTGCATGAAACTAACACACACACACACACCCTTTCTCTCTCTCACTCACACGTACGCAAAGGAGCGCATGTAAAAAACTGGTGAAATGTGAACAAGGTCTGTAGTCAAGTTAATAGTATCGTACCAATGTCAATTTCCTGGTTTTGATATCATACTATAGTTACATAAGATGCTATCATTGAGGGAAGCTGGGCAAAGGGTACATGGGTCTCTCTACTATTTTTGCAACTTCTTATCATTCTGCAATTATTACAAAAGGAAAAGTTTTTTAAAGTGTCATCTCAAAGGTATCACCTCAAGCCAAAGCCATTTTAACAGTCAGCCATTGTGCAGTGCTTCAAGCACTGCGACTCAGCAGTCAAAGAAACAAGGATTTGAGTCCTGGTGCCACTACTTATTAGCTACATGACCCTGACACAAGCCTAAATTCGATGGTTTGGTTTCCTCATCTTTTAAACAGGGACGCTAACAAGACCTACCTCATACGGTTCTTTTAAAGATTAAAAGAGATAATATATGTAGAATGTCCAGGGCTCATGGAAAGCATTCAATAAACATTGGCTATTATTATAATTATTGTAAGTCAGCCTAAATGTTTCTAAGAGCTCTAAATCATTAATTTTGCTGACATTCAAGGACATACTAAGCATCAGGCACATGCTACATGTGGCCAAGGAGATGGAGTCCAGCTAAAGTCCCTGGTTCTGGCCTCTGCACCTTTGGATTTTTCAGGTCTGTGGTGAATATGGTCTTTAAAGAAGCAATTACAAGCAAGATGAATATCATGAAAGTGGGTGCACAGGGGCCTCAAGGAGGAACTAACAAGAATGAAAGGCACTTTCTGCAGTCAAAGTTGAAATGAGAATTTCCTCTCTACTAAGTTAACTGGAGTACAGGGTGGCTAACCTGTACTCAGTTGCAACCACTCCTTAACCAGAGATAAATGAGAATCACTTTTCATTAAAGCACAGGTTAACCCATTTGTGCTGATGTGTAACTTTAAAGGTTAAAGCTCTTTACCCATCAACCAGAAAAAGAGCTAAACCAGTTCTTCCTTTTTCATTGTTTGGACAATAAATTACATTAGACTATCCTAATGGGCTTAGAGGAAAGAAAAATCCATTATAGTTTTAATTTATATCAATAAATTTAGACCAAAGCATTTTTGAATTAAGTATGGAACTTCTCAATATTAAATTAACTACAATATGTATGTAAAGTACATCACATCACAATAACATATCATTGATACACGTATCTCTCTCTATATATGTATAATAAGTGAAGGGTAAGTACTTTAATAGGGTTGTAATGTGAATATTCTTTTTTATTTTTTTGAGGAAGATTAGCCCTGAGCTAACTGCTACCAATCTTCCTCTTTTTGCTGAGGAAGACTGGCTCTGAGCTAGCATCCGTGCCCATCTTCCTCTACTTTCTATGTGGGATGCCTAACACAGCATTGCTTTTGCCAAGCGGTGCCACGTCCGCACCCGGGATCCGAACCGGCAAACACCAGGCCGCCGAAGCAAACGTACACACTTAACCGCTGGGCCACTGGGCCGGTCCCTGAATATTCTTAAAGACATACATATCACATATGGATGGAATTGGCATAGCACCTTACTAGTTGAAATGTGGTAATTAAAATAACCCATAGAGGAGAGCAAAGAGATATTCTAAGCAATCTGGGAGTCCTCTATACGCCTAGAAATTTAGGGTCTTTCATAATCTAAGTAAACCCCAAACAAGACTGGACATGCATGTGATGATATTTTCTGCTGTTTGCCAACTCCCCCGCCACTGTCCATGCCAAACAAAACAAAAATTTCTGCCCTTCTCCGTGCTGGCCTGAGCCCTGTGAGACTGATTTCAATGGACTGCATCTCAAAGCAACCAATGGATTGGTTGGGTTTGGTACTAGAAGGAAATGGGGGAGCAGGAAGACCAAGAAGTCAGAGTATTTATTGTCCCACTCCATCCCTGCTTCTCCATATTTTGCCCTTGCTGCAGTCCTCTCTGGGTACATTTCCAGGGTCCCTTCCAGCAGAAGTTGGAAGTCCCTAGGTTCTGGTAACACTGATCCCTCCCTGTGCCCATGTGGTAACAGCTTTCCCACGTTGTCAATTGCTGTGTGCTTCACCACCCCTTGTTGGTCCCCTTAAACCTGTTGAGATATGGGTGCTAGTTCATTCCTTAAGGTAAACCTTTTTGAGTGTGCCATCTGTCTCCCGCTGGGATCCTGATGGATAGAGAGCCTTCTCTGGGAGTCAGTAGCCAAGATGGGAGAACGTTTCATCTTTTGAGATCAGTCAAGACTATATTTTACATTTTGCTTAGACAATCGAAATGACATCATCATGGGACTGTTAAAGGTCATGTGCATAAATACTTGCAAAAATAATACTATGTGTTACTATTTTCAAATTCTTCCAGCAAACTCGACACTTCATTTTCTTGCTAAAGTATTATTACTCTGTGGATCTAATTAAAGCAGCGCTTCCAGGTAAGGAATCCAGAGCAACAGTAGGGAGTTCCGTCCATGTGCAGCAGCACCCACCCTGGCACCGGAGGGCTCGGCAAATGCAGAGCTGAGGTGCTCCACACGCGAGAGGCTTTTAGCATCTTTATTTTACTTGGACTGACTTATACATTTCTTTACCAGATATTTCAGTCAGCTGTAGAAAGGGGTCATTCAAAAAATATTTTTAAAGTTTATTCATCTGAATGTCTTTTGCTGTTTCCATGGCAACTTTTCCCCAAAGCCACAACTCCAAATTCTTCTGAAAACTTCATCTCAGAAATCTAATTTAGCTGACACTCCAAAGGCTCAAATTTTACTCTAAAATTTCTTAAAGTTAGGAGAGTTCTAAGAAAGTGTCAAATAGCCAAAGAGAAAGGAAAAAATCTTGACCAGTTTTGATTTCAAAGGGTCATGACATCTTTCAAGGAAAGAGCCCTTAGTAACAATGATTATATTTGAATGAACAAATTAGTCTTAGACTTTATGTATAACTTATCTGAACTGACATGTATCCCATATTCACATGCAAGTAGTCACCAGAAAGATAAAGAAAGCAGTACCATATAATGATCGATGGGAGTTCTTGTTGTTTCCTTTGATCTATCTTTAAGTTTTTAAGTATTCAAAATGTATTTAAGAATAAAACAAATCAGAAAACTTGATCTTTCGAAAATAAGGTTAGAACCAGAAAATCTGAGAAGGTACATTAAAAAATATTAAATTAATTGTAATTGTTTGTAAACATTGTTGATCTTAGTCCAAAATTTTGTAAGCATCTAAGACTTTTAAATCTATTTAAATACTCTTCATCATTTTGGAGTTTACAATCTAAAACAGGCCATGCCAAGTAACATTCCGTGATGTGGCCCAGACTTAAGAAAGGGCCCCGCAATCCTTGTCAATGGCAGACTAGATAGACCACTAACACACCTGCCCCCCTGGGCTGCCTGGGAGAATTTTAACCCTGATGGAATTGAGAAAGAAGAGCTGGGAGGAGCTATCTCCTTCCTCCTTCCTTTTGCTTTTCTTTCAGTGCCTTTTGCATTTTCCCCAGAGCAGGCCAGTCCACAACATATTCTCAATGAGTGGTTGCTGGACAGAAGTGGGCCCTGGCTTCTCACTCACATATAGTCACAGATCCAATGTCCACACACGAAGGCTCTCTGAGAATTTCCTCAAATCCTAGTTCAGAGATTATGATTCCTAATTTTAGACCCAGGACTAATAGATTTAATAAACTGTTATTCCAGCTAAATGAGACTAGAGATAGTGAATTAGACAAGGCTGTTAGACATTAATAAATCAAGAAATCAGCTAAAGTCTGATAAAGGAGAGAAAACAGGAAACGTTTAAGAAATAAGGCCTAAAATTACAAAGAGTTGAGGAGTGAAGAAGCAAAGAGCCCAAGGCACTGAGGCTTCTAGAAGGGGCCACTATCACTCTTCTCAGAATAATCCTGGCACAGTATGAAACATGCTGTTCATAATTGTGACTCACAGATGGAAAAGGTAACTCACATTCTGTCAACTCCATCTCTTAAACAGTAGGGAAATATGTATAGTTCATTTTAGAGAGCACCATACAAAATTATTCTTAAAAACAGTAGAGATTTTGATGTCTACAGAAATACACAAGTCAAGATTTCTCAATCTTGGCACTACTGACATTTGGGCTAGACAATTGTTTGTTGGGCTGTGCTGTGCCTTGTAGGATGTTGAGCAGCATCTCAGGTCTCTACCTACTTACTAGATGCCAGAACTTCTTGCCAGTTGTAACAACCAACAATGCCTCCAGACATTGCCCAATGTCCCTGGTTGAGAACCTCTGGCTTGGATTACCTAGAAAATGGATGCTGAGGGACATATTGTCAGACCATGCTATGTACAGGAAGCATTCCTACGACTCTTATATCCTTAGAGTGTTCATTTGAAATGAACACTAGGTTAAAAAACAAAAGACCTCTCTGAAAACTTGTAGTACATTAACTAAGAGCCATATGAAGCAAAGCTCTGGCCTCCACTCTCCAGATCCACTTTGCCTCAGAATCCTAGACTTCGTGGTGGCTTCTTGAATGGTAAGTGGTTCACCATGTAAATCAATTGATTTCCAAACATGGGTGATATCAGAATCACCTCCAAAGTTTTTTCAAAGTATTGATTCCAAGTCCAGGCCCTGTAGAGTCTCATTTAGCAGGAAATGGATAAAACCTTGAGGCCAATACATTTTGCAATCATCAATTGATGATGAGTGTAGTTTGGAATCCCCTGGTGTAAGTTAGGTAAAAACACCCAGGGAGCCAAATTCATCTACTCATAGATATTTATTGGGTGCTACCTTGTGCCAGGCCCACATGGGGATATTGTGGGAAAGAATGATTGGGGCCCTGCCCTGAATAAGCCTACACGCCAGTAGGGAGAGAGACAAATAATGAATGTATAATATAATACCAAGTAGCGATGCAAACAATGAAGGCAGCAGCTACTGTGATATGATCAGTGGTAACTGAGTGGAGTCAGAAGCACTTTGGAGAGAGCAGTCAGGGAAGGTGACATTTTTTCCTGCAACTTATAGGATATGAAAAAAGCCTGCTACACAAAGAAGGTCCCAGGCAGAAGGAAGAACAAGTACAAAGGCCTCGGGCAGGAAAGAGCTGGTCGCATTTGAGGGACAGAAAGGACACTAATGTGGCCAGGCAGTGGTAAGCTGAGAGGAGGTATTAGGAAGCAGGGAGGATCACGTAGGAGGCCTTGGAAGGCCAAGGTCATGGATGAAGATAAGTGTAATGGAAGTCTAAGTGTAATGGAAACCAACTGGAAAGCTTTAAGCACTGAAATGTCACAACTTCATTTTCTTTTCAAAAGATCTCACTGGCCACAGAATTGGAATATAGGGTTATTGTGTTGCCTAAGTGAGGAACAATGGATGGTGAGAGTTAAGATTTAGATGACAGCAGTGTGGACGGAAAGAAGAGGATGAATTTGGAAAGTGCTATGAAACAGACCTGGCAAAGCTGGCTCGGAGATTCAATGTGGGGGTTTCAGGAAAGGGAGGAACCCAGGATGACCCTTAGGTGTTCTGGCTTGGTTAGCTCACCAAGTGGCCAACTGTTTACTGAGATAGGAGAGACCGAGTGTGATACAGGTGAGGGGCAAGTAGGGAATCAAAAACCCAGTGAAGATTGTATGACTGGACAATAACATCACAACCAAGTTGAAACTCAAGTGCATTAGGTCCAGGGTTATCACAATGTGGGGAACAGGAAATGTAAATAATATAAGTTTATTACCAGAAAGGACTAGGCAAAGAGTAGTATTTGTTTTCCTATGATTGGCAGATATCTCTGCTATGCAACACCCAACGGGAAGCTGATTATTTATCAATTAACAGTGCTTAAGAAGGGTGGGAAATGTAGCTTCCTAAGATGGTAGGAGCTCCAAACCAAAGAGGTCACATCTAGGAAAAGCTCTGAGTGCAGCAGAAAAGAAAGCATGTTGGGTGGGGGTGGGGCAGGGGGGTGGAAAAGGTATCCACAATTAGTAGAAGTGTTAAGAGGACTCAATAATCTCCCACTTCTTTGTAACTTGCAAAAATTTTGCTTTTGTGAGGAGATAAAGGACAAGCAAGCAGAGTGTTATAAAAGTGAATTTCAGGCCATGCCACAGGTCAGTACAAGTTCTGCTGAATTTCCTAAGATGTTTACACTGGCAGCACTGATGGAGGATGAATAACTGATTCATATCAGCTTGGCCCTGCAACAGTGCCCGGTTTCGGGCATCTTCAGAATTACCAAAGAATACCCTGTAATCAATACGACTGAGTTAAGTGAACTTAACGACTTCAAAGATTTTGGAAATCAAATGTTCATAGAAAGCAAATTTGGAAACTTCCATATTAAGACCTTAACCATTTTGAGTGAAGAGAGGCTCCCTGTTAGGGTAAGCAGCTTAGCCCTTCCAGTAGGTTCCTTAGGGAGGGGTTAAGTAGAACGAGGGAACAGTCAGCATTTAATGACGAGGTTGTGGTCAAGAGCACAGATGGTGGGGTGACCGCACCAAACAGGAAGTGAGGTCAGCAACAGAAGCGCTCAGAAGTAGACTGGTCCATGGGCGGAGAATGGCTGCATCTTGACAGCTGGACTCCATGGGGCCCAGTGCCAAGTCAGAGGCTAAGCCCCCTGCTTTTGACCACACCTCAGGGAACAGAACACACATCGCCCACTCATAGATTTATCTTAGCGGAAGCATCACAAAATTTTCTTATTGTTTGTTTTTCACAGAAGGGGGTGAAAATAAGTGTCTGCCTCTAGGGAGTTGCTTGCGATAATAGTATTCACAAGCTGCTCCAAAGTACCTCTGATAATTTGTTCTAAAACTAAGGTTCAGTGTAGTAATTCTATTGAAAGAGTCACCATACTTAACTGCATGGGTTGTCATCAAATTTGACGTATGTTGCATGATCTTGGCAGACAATCAAGGTTTGTTATATTTTGTTTGTGGTTAATGGAAGAAAGCATATAAGGACTGTTGGGGAAGGCAGGCTAAGGCAATCTTTAACCCAGGCCAGGTGACCCGACTTTTGGCGGTCATCAAAAGCAGGAGAGCGTTGTTAAAGTCATGATCATTGAAACTGAGGGATCTCATACTCTTACCCCAGCACTTGTGCTGTGTTTGCAGCTCTCTCTGAACCTCTGTGTCGGCCTCTCTCTGAAGTTCTGCATGTTCGTTGAATAGTATATATAATACTCAGAACATTTAGCATATCTCCTCTTTTCAGATCTTCTTCTCATACAGTAATTGTCACATCTTCTTAAAAACATGTGTGAAAATCAGACAGACCAGTGGGTCTCAAGCAGGGGTAATTTTGCCCCCTAGGGGACATTTGGCAATATCTGGAGACATTTTTGGTTGTCACAACTGGGAGGGGGTACTACTGGCATCCAGTGGGCAGAGGCTGAGGATGCTGCTAAACATCCTACAGTGCACAGGACGGCCACCACCACAAAGAACTATCCTAACCAAAATGTTCATTTTGCTGAGGCTGAGAAACCCTGAAAAAGCTGTAAAGATATGGCATTAAACTCAATGGTTATTTAAAATTTTGGGTTTTTGTCTATACCAGTCCAATTAAAGAGCTATTTGGTCATGCAATTCAATAATATGGACAGTCACATTAAGTCACTGAAGGTACAATATTTGATTGTTGGTTTATTAAAGCGACAAAAGGAGGAGGAGGAAAGATAATTTGGTTCATCTATCTCAATTTTCCAAATGAGTCAGACAAGCTCTGTGAGATCAGGGCACCTGGATAGCTTTCAGTTCTGTCACCAGCTACACCTGTGCCACCTTGAACTCTACTGCTCTAAGCTTGGATTTCTTCAGCCACAAAATAGAAAACCTAACCCACCAGCTGTATTTGGGGCTTAAATTGACACAGACTGTGTCCAAATACTTTGCAACTTGTATAAGACAATACTAATGAAGGAAATATTATTATGATCTGCAGTTTCTCCAGAAATGCTGCCAGGAAATCATTGATTCATGACCCTTGTACTCTGGCACCTCTATAGCCCATCCAAACAAAGTCTGGCTGGATCAATGTCCTGAGCACCTCTCAAATATGCCAACTGCTCTCAACCTCCAGCCAAGCTGCCATCCTAGTGTAGGTCACCTTCTCTCACCTCTCCCTGGCCCAAATGTTAGGATGCACTCTGGCTCCTCCTCACCTTGGACTCCATGCTGGGACCAGAGCAGGCTTTTCAAAATGCAAAATCTGATCAAGTCACCAAAAGGCGCTAAGGACGACACCCGGCTGGAAGGATGGAATCACCATAAACTGAATGTGGGAAAACCGTGGGAGTAAAGGTTAGGAGGAGAACATTAGCTACTAACACACATTTTTGTTGTGATGATAAAACAAGAAGACAGCTGTGCTATACTTCGGAAAAGTGTAACTGATTATGTAAATGAAGGACGCTCTTATCTACTTAAGTGTTTGTATTTCTCTTTGTGACCATTATGACCATTTAAAAAGATGAGTGAAGAGTTGACAGCAAGTCTTAACATTTTCACTATTTAATGGTCTCTTTGGAAAACTGACCAAATAGCTGGCACACAATAGGCACTCAATAAATGTTTGATGAATGAATAAAATGCAAGCCACTGATTTCTTCTACACAGTCTCATCTTGGACACGTGAAAAAAGTACCAAAGGAAGAACATCAAATGCTTTCCCCCTGGATTATATTTCAGACGAGGCAAGAAGTACTAAGACACATGGAGAGTAATTCTTTTCCAGTAAGACACAAAGAAAAAAAGCCTCCACGATCCCAGGACAATGTGCAGCAGAGCAAAACCATGGTGAGCAAAATAAGTGGAATATTTGTGCTAAAAGGCAAAGCAAACTTTTGGAATTACCTAAATCAATATGGGGGAAGCAGACAAAGTGCATGATAGAATAGATAGTAATCTATAGAGGTTATGTTAATACGAAATGCAACATGTCACACTTTAAAAGAACATTCTTTTGACTTGTGACTGATGCAGAGCTGCTGAATGCTGCTGCTTTATCATTCTAAAGTATGCATAGGCATCTTCTGAGGACCCGGGTGACTTCTTCCAACCGGAAAGCCAACAAACTCCCTCCAGAATCTTCCTTTTTATAGTCTTAAATCAGAAAATATGTACGTGGTGATCTGTGCTAGAATAAAGGGCTATTTCATCAGCAAATCTTCAGAGTGCAAGAGGAGACATTAGCATCAGCTTGACTCTAAGTTTAGGCTTTCAGGAGAATGAGACAGCTGAATGAAAATAATTCTTAAGTTGTTTTGTGATGCATTAGATGTATTTGCATAATTGAGGCAATAATCATTCATAGAATAAATAGATCGATTCTCTTTTTTAAATTAAGGAGCCAGTTCTTACCTTTCCTCCTCCACTTTGTAAACGGCATAGAGACTTCAGATTACAAATCAAAGGGTACCAGCACACAGTTCAAAATCTGGAAAAGGTGGTGGGATGAGATGCTGATTGGGCATACTGGGCACAGTCTCTAGGTCCTTCAGTGCAGAGAAACCTCTGCTGAAAACGTGTTACCCTTAATATCACTTTAAAAGGCAAATCACTGTGCCGCTAGTGTCTCTACTAGAAAGATGACCAAGTCTCGGTAACTTACTAGTGTCTCACTTGGCGTTTCAAGGCAAGTAACTGGCAAAACTAGAGAAAGAGCTGTCATAGGTTCCTAGAACGTTCGCCCGGGAAAGGATCTTAAGGATTTTCTAATTCAGGCCCTCTCTTTTCCAGCCCAGCAAAGTAAAACAGCAGAGGTTTGCCCTGAGGTCAATGGCCCCCAGCTGATCCAGGACCCACCCAGAAGCACCAAGAACCAGCTGAGGCAGCTCTGGACCTCTGTCTGCTTCAACTCCTTTCTTGAAAAATATTTTTTTTTCTGTGGAGAGTGCATTTTGGAGAACACGAATTCCAGACAGATAACTGTCTTTGCCTTATTATAAATATTGATGATTCTTGTCTTAACTTTCAGCCTGCTTCTCTCCAATTTTTAAAGTTGGCATTCAGCATGTCCAATCTCAACAATGAAAACCATGTCAACTCAGTAAAGTAGCAGATGACAGTACAACTGTAATGCCCTATCCAAAACCACACATCTTACAATTGGAAAATACAAGTCCAAACCTGGGGTAAGCTAACACTGCCGCCTGCCCGCTTCCCGGAGGCAGCACTCAATCTTCAGAAGTAGTACTCATTCCTCAGAAACATCTTTCTTTTCTCTCTCAAAAATAAACTCAATCTAGAATCTGGATTTGGTTGGTCAATCATTAACCTTGAAATCTTGACTCCTTCTTTAAAGGAGGCAAACCCCATGAGTTTTTTGTCTGTTGTGTCCTGTGGGACTCCAGCACTGAACGCACTGCCTGGCACCTAGTAGGTCCCCAATCCATATTTGTGAAATATTTGAGTCCACAGGGAGAAGAGAGGCCACTGATAAAGACCCCCTGGAATCCTCTTGTATTAATCAGATAATGTGCAACATTCTGTCCCGTCACAAATTCGGAGGGGAATGCACACCCCCTTGCAAGGAGCAAACCGGATGCACCCCAACGTGCCCTGCAGCATTTCTCTGCCGAGTCCACTCGCCACACGTACGGATCACGAAGCGCCCCTGTCTCCCGTACAGTTCTATCCCCGTTCTAGCAGCATATCTGACCGAAGACTAAATGGGTGAACCTGGGCCCAGCCCCAGGAGCCCCATTTCTCAGCCATGGCCAGCGAGGCAGCAGCAGGGTCCAGCCCCCGGCCCTGAACGCAGTGACCACCGCGCGGGGCAAAGGAACTCGGGCTCCTGGGGTGGTGGCTCCCTTTCAGACGGGCAGCCGAGTTTCCGAGCAGGTGACACTTGGGGGTGACGCACCATCCACTACCCTCCACTGAAGACCTCTTAGGAGCCACGGATCCCATCAGACCCGCGCTATCCCCTCCCAGGCCGGCCAAGTGGCGCCCCCTGTTGCTTCTGCACGCGCAGGGACACTTACCGCGTAATGCAGCTGCGGCTTCTCGCGGTACACCGGGTCCCCCATGTCGCCACCGAGGAGGAGTGGCGGGCCCCCGGGCGCAGCCTGGGGTCGCGGCGCCTCTCTGAGGTCCCCCTATTTCACCGCCATCCCAGGACAGCCCCCGGACGAGCCCTGCTCCCTGCGCCCCGAGCACGGTGCAAAGCGCCCAGGCCACCAGCGTCCCGCCGCGGAGCTGGCGGGGACCGGGAGGAGGAGGCGGCAGCGAAGGGGAAGGAGGAGGAGGAGGAGGAGGAGGAGGGAACGGCCGAGTCAGATGCGATGGGCGGGCGTTTAATTCCTTCCGCTCCTGGCGGGCCCCTGTCGCAGCCGCCGCCGCCAGCTGTTGGGAACTGCAGCGACTGAGCGCGCCCACGACAGGTGTCAGGGCGGCCGACGCTCCTACCTCCTGCCACCCTGCCCCTACCCGGGCTCCTGGGACTTGGACTGCCAGGGCTGGGGCTGCCAAAGCCTTCAACACCGGCGAGAGGGCGAGCTTGGGTTTCCAAGAAAGAAAGAGACTTTCACTAACTTTGACGGGGGTGTGGGCCTGACGCTGGAAGGCGATTCGGAACCGGCTTCGAGGAGGGCGGAGTTTCGGTGTTTGGAAAGCCCTCCTTTGGAAGAGTCTCAACGAGGGGAACCCTAGGAGAGGGCAGGCCTGAGAGGAGCCAAGTAATGCTGTTTTGGGGAACTGCTGAGGGGAGAGAGACCTGGCTGGATTCTGGCCTGGCCGCGCCACTGTGGGCAAACTGAGTCCCGGAGGGTTTGCAAGACCTGGGCATGTCTGGGGAAGTCCGCTGGAAGGGGGAGTCCTGGAAAATCTGCTGGAACTCTGCTGGGACGTGAGGACAGGCATTAATGCCAGGCTGGATCCGAGTTGGTGGAAGGAGGGGAGGGGTGGAGTGCTCAAAGCGCTGCTTTCTGTGTCTTAGTTCTTAGGAGCAAATTGCAAAACGACATAGACATAGGAAGGATTTGGAAATAGAAGAAACACACACTATTTGCAAACGCTGCCAAGTAAATCAAATTACTTTTAGCACACACTGGAGGTTCACACCACCTAAAACTCACCTCTTCTCTGCAGTCCCCTCATGGAAGCCTGCACTATGAAACACCTGTGAAGAAGTGCACCGAGTTCCCTCCCCAGGCCTGGTGTGCTGTGATTTATGTGCAGCCTCCCACAAGCTGAGTCTAGAAAAAGGCACGGTTTGGGGCCAGAGTGGAGACTCCAGACCCAGTGAAATCAACCAATCCAAGCCCAAGAGGGGTGGCTATCAAGTGGAAGATGGGTTTGTGGGTGTCTTGTGTCAATTCTTCAGGGTCCCACTATACTAGACTCCCTGAGTGGTCCTCCATCTGCTATATGTGTTTGGGGGGGGTAGGAAAATAGGATGTGGCCCCTGTGTTTGAGCCCTTACAATTTGGTTGGACCGACCACCCACTGGCATATACTATTTTTACACAATTGGCAGTATAATTGTAAACAGCAGCGGGAATGTGAAGCCAAGGTTGCAGGTATCCTGAAGAATCTACTACTAGATAGTCCTGACAGTTCCTCTGCCTGGAAAACTGTAAGATTATATCTGCTAAAGCTAATCATATGCCTACCCTCTGACTCAGCAATTCTACTACTAGATACACGGACAAATGGGTGCCAATGGCCTCCTCACGTATAAGAATGTTCATAATATCTTCAGGCAGAATCGTCAAAATGGAAACAATCAAATCAAATATCCATCAACTGGTGCATGATAAACCAATTGTATGGATAAACCTATCCATACAATGGAATATTACTCAGCAATGAAAGGAAAATGCTACCAATGCACACAGTGACATGGATTATGCTCACACACTTTCTGTTGAGAGAAAGAAATCAGACACAAAAGAGGACATACTGTAAGATTCCATTTATTTATTCTGGAATTGAAATTCAAATGTTGAACTGAAATAGGCAAATATGATCTACGGTAAGAGAAGCCAGAATAGTGATTACCAAGATGGGGAGGTGGTATTGACTGGAAATGGGGTACAATGGGACCTTTTGGATTGCTAGAAATGTTCTGTGTCTTAATCTGTATGACAGCTACCTAAGTATACCCATATGTAAAGTTCACTGAGGGGTACAGTTCAGATTTGTGCAATTGACACCCTTCACTATGTCTATTTTATACTGCAATAATATAAAAGTAAACATAAATTTAAAATCAATCCTCTGCCAAAAACAGGAACTTCCTGCCAGAATGCTTCCTGTCTTAAGAGAAAGTCAGTTTCACCATTTGCTCAAGTCTCTTTCTCCCTGCAGCCTGTCCTGCCCAGGTCTCTTTTCCTTCTGCTCTGTGGGAGAACAGAGCACGCCCATTCACCTTGGAGGCCCTCCCTGCTCCCCTACATATCCAGGCAAAGCTGGAAAATGACGCAGTAAAGTCCTAACGTCCCCTCTTTGCTTTCACTCTGCTGTGGTGTTGAAAGCAATCTTTAGAGCTATGTCATCAAAGATCCTTAGAATAAGGCAGAGAAGTAGCACGAGCTTCACCACACTGCATCCTTCAGAGAATGCAGCCAGGGCAGCTGAAGGATGGCATGCGTACAGAAATGCCCCAATTTAGGGACGTCTGCTTCACCGTGGTCTATTTAGAAAAATGAACTCTCCAGCCTTAGGACTTCTTCCTCTGTCATACCTGCCATTAAACCTCCGAAGCTAAAAAATCCCTTTCTCTACAAAATGTTTCATTATTAGTATATACAGTCATCCCTCTGTATCTGTGGGGCTTGGTTCCAGGACCCCAGAGGATACCAAATTCTGAGGATGCTCAAGTGTCTTATATAAAAATGGCATAGTATTTGCATATAACCTACGTACATCCTCCCATATACTTTAAATCATCTCCAGATTACTTATAATACCTAATACAATGTAAATGCTATGTAAATAGTTATACTGTATTTTTTAGGGAATAATGACAAGAAAAGAAAGTCTGTATTGAAGGCTGGTTGGTTGAATCCACAGAACCCACAGATACTAAAGGCTGACTATATAAACAATACAAGGTGGGTCCCTGGATTTAAAGAACCTTAACCATAGTCCTTTGATCATTACCCCTGAGTAAGTCACCTCCGTGTTAAAATTGGGTTATCTTGGATTTTGTTTGTATTCTGCCTTTGAAAAATGTATTAAGTCACTAAACAGAGTTATGGTAAGCCAAAAATAATCCATCATTCCCAAACTGTGTACTTACATTTTAGGAATGACTTCTGCCTACTAGCATATTTCTTGCTAAATTGTCATTGCTTAGTCAGAGTTAAATTTTCAAGTGCAATAGGGTTGTTTTTCTGTGTTTGAAAGCTTTGAGGAGATAGGACGAAGCATTTAAGAAAAGAAATTATCAGTCCATGCTGCAAGACTCTGAAATTCACCTCAGAGTGAATCATACACCTCTTCAGTTCTCAGTCCATTTGTTCAAGACTCAAGAAGAGACCTACAAGACTGTGCAGAATTCTAAGAGGTCTGTTAAATCTTAAACAATGTGAATTCCACACATTATTTCTATTTGAATATATTTCAAGGTATATTTTAAACACTACTCTAATAAAAATTTCTTACTCATGCATCTTTACTTCCAAGTATCCTTCCTTTGTTATTTATTCACCAGGTCACTTATTCAATAAATATTTTTAAGTGTATATAATTCGCAGGTATTGTTCTAGGTCATTTAAACTATATATTAACACAGCAGGTGGTTTTGAAATTCAGGCTTGGTCTTTTGTGGCGATGGAGGGAGATGAAAAGAGAGCTCATATAACCTTACTTCAGAGAGGGCTGAAGTTCATCTCTTTCGCTGGTTAGGTTAAGAGCCTGCTTGGCTAATATCTTCTTTTGGTTATTAATTTTTTAAAAATAAATTTCTCCAATGTTTATAATTTCCTCCAGAGAGAACTCAAACATAGTCTCTAGGAGTTCCTCTACCAGCAACAATTTTAAGAGAAAATGTGTCACGCTAACAGTAGTATTTCCATGTCTTCCTACCTGGAAACATTACAGCATTTTGAGGACTGAAGGCTGTCCTTGCTGCCAGAGCATTTACCTTAAAATCCTTGTTTGCATTTACTCTGCCTGCCTATAAGGTTGAGTTAAAATTTTCCACATTTAGTGCCAACCCAAGAGTGATCACTTTTTTCATGAAAACTTGACCTAAATCTGTGAAAGCAAATTCAACTTCAGGGTTTAGGAGGAGCTGAGGGCCCGTGTGAGCACTAAAACCCGTTTAGCATCAGAGGACGAAGCATTTCCAGGAGGCCCAGTGCTGTCATTGTTGACAGAGCGGCTATGAGATCCTCTTGGGTGGGGAACCCCTTCCCCCAAATCTAGTGCCTACACTTTTCCATCCTGCTGTCCTGTCAACCCACCTCCTAGAGTATTTTCAAATTTTAAAATAGAAAAATTGATAACATATAATGTGCAGCTTAATGAATTATTGCAAAACATGCATCCAGTCTAACCATTTCCAAGGTCAAGGAACAGAATATTGCCAGTGTCCCTTGGCTGCATTATACACCCTCTCTCCCTCCCAGTGGCAGACACTGCCCTATCTTTTATGTACTTCATTTCTTTGCTTTCCTTTTATAGCAGGGTTTCTCAATCCCAGCACTATTGACATTTGGGGACCGATCTTTCTTTTTCCCTCCAGCTTTACTGAGATATAATTGACATATAGCATTGTGTAAGTTGTAAGTTTAAAGTGTATGACGTGATGATTTGATATACATATATATTGTGAGATGATTACCACAATATGGTTAATTAACGCCTCCATCACCTCACATAGTTACCTTTGTGTGTGTGTATGTGGTGAGAACATCTAAGATCTACTCTCTTAGCAACTTTCAAGTACATGATACAGTATTGTTAATTATAGTCACTATGTTGTACATTACAGCGCCAAGAACTTATTCATCCTATAACTCTATAACTGGAAGTCTGTACCTTTGACCAACATTTCCCTATTTCCTCCACACTCCAGCCCCTGGTAACCACCAATCTATTCTCTATTTCTATGAGTTCAGCTTTTTAAAATTCCATATATAAGTAAGATCATACAGTATTTATCTTTCTCTGTCTGACTTATTTAATTTAGCATAATGTCCTCGAATGGTAGGATTTCTTTTTTTAAGGCTGAATAATATTCCATTGTATATGTGTACACCACATCTTCTTCATCCATTCATCTGTCTATGGGCACTTAGGTTGTTTCCAGATCTTGGCTATTGTGAATAATGCTGCAATGAACATGGGAGTGCAGGTATCTCTTGGAGATCCTGATTTCAATTCTTTTGGATATATTCCCAGAAGTGGGATTGCTGCATCATATGGTAGTTCTATTTTTAATTTTAATTTTTTTGAGGAACCTCCATACCGTTTTCCACAATGGCTGTACCAATTTACATTCCCATCAACAGTACACAAGAGTTCCCTTCTCACCACATCTTCACCAACACTTGTTGTCTCTTGTCCTTTTGATAATAGCCATTTTAACAGGTGTGAGGTGATATCTCATTGTGATTTTGATTTGCATTTCCCTGATGATAGTGATATTGAGCACCTTTTCACACACCTGTTGGCTGTCTGTGTGTCTCCTATGGAAAAATGTCTGCTCAGGTCCTTTGCCCATTTTTTAATTGGAGTATTTGGTTTTTTGATACTGAGTTGTATGAGTTACTTACATATTTTGGTTATTAACCTCTTAGATATATGGTTCGTAAACATTTTTCTCTTATTCTGTAGGTTGCCTTTTCATTCTGTTGATTGTTTCTTTTGCTGTGCAGAAGCTTTTTAGTTTTATGCAGTCAAACTTGTTTATCTTTGCTTTTGTTCCTTGTGGTTTTGGTGTCATACCATAATTCTTTGTTGCAGAGGCAGTCCTATGCATCATGGTATGTTTAGCTGCATCCCTGACATCTACCCACTAGATGCAAGTACTATGCCCCTTCCCCGACTGTGACAACCAGAAATATCTCCACACATTGACAAATGTCTCCTGGGTGGGGGAGGTAACATCACTCCTGTTTGAGAACCACTGATTTTTAGGAAACATCCATAAATCTTAGTGTTGCCTGTTTTCTAACTTTATATAAATGGATTCATAAGTATGTTTTTATTATATCTGGATTCTTTTACTCAACATTATGTTTTTAAGGTTCTTCCATGTTGTCATACGTAGCTGTAGCTTGTTCATTCCCATTGCTGTCTAGTATTCCATTGTATGTGTTTACCACTATTTATCTTTTCAACTGCTGATGGACACTTGTGTTCTTTCCAGTTTGGGACTATTGATAACCATACTACTTGAACATCATTATACATACCTCCTTGTGCACATGTGCATGCATTTTTACAGGGTGCAAACCTGGAAACAGAATTGCTGGGTCATAGGCGTGGATATCTTCAACTTTACTGGACAATGCCCAACAGTTTTCCAAACTGATTGTACCAATTAGAATCTTTATTTACACTACCGTATAAATAGACTGAACATAGTTTATATAAAGACTGAACATAGTTTAGAGCTGTCTCTACTCTAGGTTTTCTCATGGGGCTACAAAGATAAAATTCAGGAAATCAAACTCCAGGATCAGGAAGGAGAGATAGAGAAGCAACTTAAGGTCCTCCTTGTCCCAAATCACCTGTCTCCAGTAAGTGAAGAAGAACCTAATAGCCCTGCTAGGGTCTTGGCATTGCAAATGCCATTGCTGACTCCATCCACATGTATGAGTAGGATCAATGGGTACACTGGTTATGCTTTTGAGGGAGGACATTTTATTAGGAAGAAGTTCAGCATACTGGGGGGGAAAAATCTCAGTAACCCAACTGTAAACATAAGTGCCACTTAAGGAATTACCATTTTGCTCCACAGCCATAATTCTCCCCTTCCTCTTAACTCTAACAAGGATATGGAGATGAGAAGGATCCAAGGAAAAATGAGGGGTCCCATTCCTCTCTCCAGGTAAGGTAGAAAGAGACAACCCCCAGCCTGAAGACAGACCTGGTCTGAAGATCAGTGAATGAGGAATTCCTGGGAGTCCCAAGAATGGTGCCTGGAGCTGTAATGACATAGGACAGAGAAGAGAGAGAATGCCCTGGCTTCACCTAGTACTATTGCCCTCAGCCTTGATCCCTACTACAAAGAATATCAAGAAGTTATATATCAACTAGAACTGAGAATGTGATGATCTGTGAATGCAGGGAAAGAAGGCAAGGGAGGGAGGGTAAGGATAAACTGACCATTACAATAGGCTCAGTTTGGCATCATTTGTTTGTCCTATTCTTGCCATTTTGATATGTTCACTGGAGAATTGCTACTCAGTGCCTTGGAGCCAGGGAGTTTCCTTAAAAAGTATCCAGAGAGAGATGTTTCTAAAATAAATTTTCTATTCAAGGGTGGTTAGGCAAAAAGGAGAGGGTATAATCCCTCTAGTTATGACTTCCCAAAAAACAGTTTGAGAATCAAGAAACTATTTTTCATTATATCCATAAACTAATGTTATTCTATTGCCTCCATCCAACCAATTACAACGTCCTTTCCTCTGCGTGGTGTTTTAAGCATTTACAGCTTGCAGAATGCTCTTGACAACACCAATGCTGCAGGTACTAGAATTATCATTTGAAACAATAACAATTCCACTAATTATTAAGCAACCTACGTCACTGGCCCTTTGTTCAACTAGATGCTTTGCAAACAGAAAATCTGGATCTTCAGAATAATAGTGCAAGGAATTATGATTATCTCCATTTTATTAATGAGGGAAATTAACTTGCTTTGCACATCTGATAAATGACGGGGTCAAGATGTAAATGGAAGTTGAGTCCAAATCTCTTTGCACATTATTCTAGTAAGATTCAAAGTAGAAAATCTTCTTTGATAAGTCAGACTCATTCATTAGATTGTTATGGTGCCTTCTTACAAAAGGAGGGTCAGATACTGCCAGTGCCCCATCCATATATCCTAGGCAGTGGTTCTCAATGGAGACAATTTTTCCCCAAAGGGGACACTTGGCAATGTCTAGAGACATTTTTGGTTGTCATAACTTGGGTTGCCATTTGTATCTAGTGGGTAGAAGCCAGGGATATTGCTACACATCCCACAATGCACAGGACAGCACTTCCCACAACAAAGAACTATCCTCCCTGAAATGTCCAGAGTGCTGAGGTTGAGAAACTCTTCAAAGACAAAGAAATTCATCCTTTAATAATTTCCACTTAGTGGTACATCTCATACCAACAACAAATTTTCTTTCAGTGGAGTGGGTCTTGCACCACCTAAGAAAACAGGGAGAAATTTCCCCAGAGCGGAAGAGTAGGGCTGAGCTCTGGGACTTACACACAAGTGGGTCGCTGTCCAGTATGTCAAAAGGCTAACAGATAGGGTAAAAACTGGCCATTTGTGTGATCAAAACTGGCAGCTGTGGAGTCTTTTGGAGTACTTGACTAGTCACCCAAGGAAACCACTGTTATAACTTCAAAAATCCCTGGTGTTGGAGGCTCAGCAGTGTTATGAATGATGACACCTGGCATTACTCTGGTGCCTGGAGCTTGCAAAGCAATTTCACACGTAATGGTGCCCCCTCCCCCAACTGATGTATTTTGTGACTATGATTTTCATTTCTTATAGGGAGCAGAACATAGAAGGCAAACATTCAGAATTTGCTGTCAGGAGTGTCGTAAAATGAGGAGAACGAAACAGAGTGTCCTTCACTTACCAAGTCACTTAACCTGTCTGTATACCATTAATCCATCAAATAGAGAGGATAGGCCAGAGAGTTCCAGATCCTCAAGGAATGCTTGGTATATAAAGGTTGAGCACCAACAGTTTAGCAGGGCTTCTTTGCCTTGCTGTCCAATGACAGCCAAGCAAAGAAAACTGCTCCAAGCCTAATTTCCTGATTCTTTTTCTTTGGGACTATGCTTTAGGAAAGTAATTCTCGACCAGGGGAAATTGTGTCCCTCAGGACATATTTGGTAATATTTGGGGATGATTTTTATTGTCACAAGAGAAGGGAGTGGGTTACTGCTACTGGTATTTAGTGGGTAGAGGCCAGGGATGCTGCTAAACAACAAGCCAATCCCCCCAACCCACACATACAGAGCAAAGAATGATCTAGCCCCAAATGTCAATGGTGCCAAGGTTGAGAAACTCCACTTTATATATAACTTTTTATATAAGTTTATATATAAGAGCTCTGGTCAAAATAATTCTAATACATTAGAATCTAAGCATCAGACTAGAACTTTTTCATTATTTCAACTTTGGTTGCCATCTTTCTTCACGTTCATACACACAGCATACATGGAAAGATATTACCTGGAGAGATTATAAACTTCTGCTTTCTGGCAGAAAACAGGACAAGAAGAAAAGGGGCCAGAAAGAAACAGCCAATCAGTGTCTGAATGTACGGTCTTCAGGACCATCTGCATCAGAATCACTTGGGGTGGGATTTTAAAAATATATATTGTGAGGACCTCCCCTAAAACACACTGGATCAGAATCTCTTGGAGCACTACCTCAGGATTGACATTTTTAGCAAGACTCCTGATATCGTCTACAACACAGTTAGAGGACCACTAACATGCTCTTAGAAAGTTACAGAAACTGATGCTTAGAAAGGCTGAGGTCTTATCCCACATCATTCAGCTGGCATGAGATAATATCAGAATCCATACCAAGCTCTGGATTTAACGTTAAAAGAAGGTTTAAAATATCCCTAAGTTTATAACTAACAAGCAAAAATCAGATCCATTTGTAGTTATTGAAGAAGAAACGAATGTAACATTTGGCCCAGTTCAGCACAACCCAGAGCCTGTTAAGCGACTTGGTACATTTTCCTGTGATTTTGTCAAGTTTTCTCCCCACTGTCTTCATGACTAAGAGTAAAAAGAATGCTCACATGACTTCTTTCAGAGCTCTTAGGATAACTGATCTCCATTAAATTTTATTTTTCAAACCGTGGAATTCCTGGGCCTGGCCCAGTGGCATAGTGGTTAAGTTCGCACACTGCTTTGGCAGCCCAGGGCTCACAGGTTTGGATCCTGGGCATGGACCTACACATTGCTCATCAAGCCATGCTGTGGTGGCATCCCATATGCAAAACAGAGGAAGGGGCCGGCTCTGTGGCCGAGTGGTTAAGTTCGTGCACTCCGCTGTGGTGGCCCAGGGTTCGGATCCTGGGTGCGGACGTGGCACCGCTCGTCAGGCCATGTTGAGGCGGTGTCCCACATCCCACAACTAGAAGGACATGCAACTAAGATATACAACAGTGTACAGGGTGGGTTTGGGGAGATAAAGCAGGGAAAAAAAAAAAAGATTGGCAACAGTTGTTAGCCCAGGTGCCAATCTTTAGAAAAAAAAAATAGAGGAAGATTGGCATGGATGTTAGCTCAGCGACAATCTTCCTCAAGCAAACAGAGGAAGATTGGCAACAGGCTCACGGCCAGTCTTCCTCACATGCACAAAAAACCCCATAGAATTCCTTTTCTCATATTAACATGTAAAGAAATGACAAATGTGTATAAATTACAAAAATTGTTAGTCCTTTTAGATTTTCCAAAGGGAAAATCCCTTCAGAGTCTATTGAAAAACTTTCCCATCTAGAAAACAAGTCTTTGTCTCCCATCTTGGCAAAATAAAGTTATTAGCCACTAGTTCCGCATTGTTGATGAGAAAGTCTGAGATTTGGAAAAAAAAGAAAAGCTGTTTTGTACATCATAACAGACAATGTGACAGCTTCAAGGCTATCAGTTGCCATTTCTGTAAGTCCCATTTTTACAGTGGAATGGTCAAAAGAACAAAGAAAATTCAGTCTGTGAAAGTTGAAGAAGGTCATGAAGACGATGATGAATGATTTGAAGGGATGTAATGTGTAAGAAAAGAAAGCCTTGTCAGTTTTCCCCAAAAGGCTGGACAAGGACCAAGAGTGGAAGTTATGAAAGCTCAGATTTTGGCTTTGAACTTTCAGAAAGAACTTTCTACATTCGACCTGGCAATTCCACTCCTAGGTATATAATGAAAACATATGTCCACACGAAAACTTGTAAACAAATGTTCATAGCATTATTTATGATAGCCAAAAGGTAGAAACAACTCAAACGTCCATCAACTGATGAATGGATAAACACAATGTGGTCTATCCATACAATGGAAGGTTATTTGGCCATAAAAAGGAATGAAGTACTGTTATATGATAAAACATGGATGAACCTTGAAAACATTATGCTATGTGAAAGAAGCCAGACACAAAAGACCACATATTATATGATTCCATTTATACGAAATATTCAGAATAGGCAAATCCACAGAGACTAACAGTAGATCCGTAGTTGTCTAGGGCTGGGGAGTTGAGAAGGTGACAGTTAAAGGGTACAGGGCTTCCTTTTCATGGTGATGAAATGTTCTAAAATTGATTGTGGGAAAGGTCATACAACTCTGAATATATTAAAAACATTTAATTTTTTACTTTAAATGGGTGAATTATATGAAATGTGAATTCTATCTCCATAAAGCTGTTAAGAAAGAAGGGAGAGAGGGAGGCAAGAAGAAAGAGAGGGAGGAAGTGAGTAAAAGGAAGGAAGGAAGGAAGGAAGGAAGAATGAAGGAAGAAGGTCTTTGTAATAAATTGAGTGGTGCAAGAGAAGGAAGGCAGCTATCCTGGGTGGTGGTGATTTCTTCTTTCCGGCAATATTTAAGCTGAGCCCGGATGGTCATCAGCTGGAGAGGCTGCACTATGTGGGCAGCTTCGCTATAGGACCTGCAACTCTGAAATGTCATAGTCAGTGTTCTATCCCTTTCTGTTTCCCTGACATAAGCGGCTCAAGGCTAAAGACTGGCTTCTATGAACTCATTCAGTCCATTCATTCTTTCAATGCTAACTGAAACAATGCTAACTAAGGCAAGGCCTTGCACTATTTCCCTCTCTTAACAATATAGTTGCTTCTTGCCTTCCCCAGAAACAGACACAAAGATAAGGATTCATGTGCAAGCGATTTATTAAGGACATGTTCCCAGGAGAAACTGGTAAGGGGTAAGTATAACAGGGTAGGAAAAGGGAGGAAACCAAGTAATAGTGTGATTTCTGGCAAAGTCCCAGTGTCAGGTTGATCCTGAGGGGAGCTCTGAAGTGCAAATTCCATCTCAAGAGTTGTCCCACCTCAAGCTAAAGAGCTTTAATATTCTCTCATCCTCTAGTCATGGGCTATGGGATGCCCCAGGGTGATGCACACTCCCAGGCACTTCCTGCTCCTTGTGAGTACAGGGAAACTGCTGGAGAACCCCAAGGGAAGTTCTCTGAAGAAGTTCACAGATGTTGGTCATTACAAGCAAACCACACAGAAGCTGGGGGGTGGGACAGGCACACAGAACGGTAAAAGATCTGAGATATTCTGGGCAGCGCACCAACAGCAAAAGTTCACACTTTTTGGCTGAAAACTACTTGTTAAGTTCTAAAGGCTGTTTATGACTCTGTTCCTATGTCCAGAGGTCCTGGACAGGGTAGAAGCCTCCAGACCCCAGATGTATTTCCAGCAAGGTGAAGTATGAGTTGATCTTCCAAGACTTTACCCAGCTTATTCCCTTCCTTGCTAATAAATGCTTTATCCAGCATCTTTGCCCACATTAGACCTATTCCATTTCATATACTGAAAATCTTCTGAAGTGGTTAATCTTCCCACAAGTACTACAGGGAATTTCTCAACAGCTTCAGCATTCCCAATCGTCATTTAGCCATTACTTTAAGGTTGGGCAGATTCCAAAAGCTGCAAACCCATGGAACCATCCACGACTGGGTTACTTTAGTTAGCAGATTTATTTCCTCCCCCTGGATTATCACAAACAGGTCTAAGATGTTGATCCCCAGCCACACAGTTAAATTTTCTCTGTTTCATCAATCATTTTATGACATCATTCGTTGATTACCATTTTTTTGTGTGGGGATTAAATCAGTATATGTGTGTGTGTGTGTGTGTAGCAGTTAAAACAGTGCCAGGCATATATAAGTTCTACATCCATGTTTGCTATTATCACATAGATACAGAACTTGTCTCAGGTTGCATGATGAGGTCTTTTTCCTCAAAATTGTTCTTCCTGCCAAAAGACTTGTAACAATTTTTCTGACCTATTTCAATTTTGAGAAATTGTTTCTATCTTGCCTTCCTTTCGGCTACTTCTTACTAGTACTTTCTTCTCCCACTTCCTCTGAGGTTATCATACAAGATAGGGTTAATGGGAAAACTCCTCAGCACCAAGCAGAAATACAGTAAATATTAGGTAGACTGAAAAACAACGGGGGGGGGGGGGGGACAGAAACAAAAAGAGCTCCCAGAAGCTCTTGACACATATTTTAGCAATGAGGAAAGACCCAGAGAGCTTTACTCCAGAGTATGGTCTTATTTGTATCTATGAAAGTGCACAAGTTGAAATTCCATAAATAGAGGAGCTTCTGTACCACTTTCTATTACTAATATTTTCTTTTCTTCTGATATTCATCCTCAGCATTTCAGTTCATGGTTAGCGCTTAATAAATGCATGAGGACTGATGTTAGAAAGCATTACAGGGACCCAAAGCATTCTAGCAGGAGCATAAAGCATTCTAGAAAAATCCAGGAAAATACCAAAGGTGAAAAATCATCATTCAATTAATTTACAAAAACTTGAAAAAGAAAGTATGTTGTGCTTCAACATTATTTTGTTTTGTTTTGTTTTGTTTGTTCTAAAAGAACAAATGGGGGAGATGTTTCTCTCAGATCTGCTATAGTAGTCAGTAAATATGGTTTTTACATTTTCAAATGGTTGAAAGAAAAATCAAAAGAAGAATAATATTTCGTGACATGTGTAAATTATATGAAATTCAAATTTCAGCATCCATAAACAAAGTCTTATTGGAACACCGTCGCACCCATTCATGTACATATTTGTCTATAGCTGCTTTCTACAGCCTAATGTAGGGGAGGAAGACTTTTCCTCTACCTAATGTGGGTTCGTCTGGCCGGAGAATGAATTAAATTCACATGAGACAGAATAGCAGGAGAAAATTAAACAAAGCTTTATAACATGTATACATGGGAGAAGTCAGGCAAGCTGAGCAACTCATCAAAATGTCCGAAGCCACCAATTAAATATCTAAAGACAAAGGAGGATGTGGGGGGTGGAAGGGGAGTCGATCATGGGAGATTACCACACAAGTACAGTAAAAAAAATGCAGATTTAAGTCCTTGCCTTTGGCATTGATTAAGAGTTTCTAGAGAGAAGGTCATCCCCTTTCTTCTTCCTGGTACATAGAAGGAGGCACCTTTACAGATAGAGATTTCCTTTACAATGTAAATGTCTCCTAACAAAGGGCAAGCAAGTTCTACTTTTCAGTTGCTTTCCTGTCTGCAAAGAAACCAGCCTCAAATAATCATGCCAAAGAGACATATCTTGGGGTGGCCAAATCCAGGTCCCCACAGTCCCGCCTTTGAAACTAAAAGTTTCACAGTCCAGAAGCTGAGTGGTAGATTGTTTCATCTCACTGAACACATTTCTTAGTCCTGGTAATAGATCAGTCCAGCTAAAGTCATTTTAGAAGGCGGCGATGCAGGTGGGCTCCCAAAGTTAGGCCTATATTTTGGAAGCAAGCAATCAGGTATTTAACAAGTATTTCTATGGAAATAAAAGAAAAACAAAGTTAATGGTTGGAACAAATTATAAACTAGTTCCTGAGTCCAAGAGGCAGCCAGTTAAGAAGACTTCTAGATGTTACAGTGAAGCATCTTTAGCAGCTTGAAACATCTCTGATGATGTCATCGGGCATTCAGGTATGTTTCTGAGTGGCTTACAGCTTACAAAGCAACAGACAGGACTCTTAAGTTTCTATCAAGTCGTCCAGCTTCAGTTAGCAAGGCTTCAGGAAAAAGAGCAGGTTCAATTCTCAATGATTCCAAATGAAAATGAGGTGAAAAAAGTTGAAAACATTAGTTTGGAGATGTGTAACAAGATAGAATTCAGGGTCTAGTCCAGTTCACAGGTAGGAAAAAACCTCAAAGACAATTAACAGAACTAGGATCTAAGATCCACAAATGCGTATTACAGTTTTTCACTGAAACATAGTTCGTCTCTCTAAAATCATCCTCATTTTTACCAAAGATAGCCAAATTAAGACTAATTGGTTTGCAATATAAGCTTAGTTTCAAGAACCTTGGCCCAATTATTTACATAAGTGCAGCAAGAATAGCAATTGATCGTGTAGGCTCTTAAATCTGCTTTGCTGGAATTTTTTTATGAGGAATCTCAGATTGAACTATAAAGACTTCTCGAGGCCAGGAAAGCCAAGCCAAGGACTTGCCATCAGATTTTGCCTTCAGTACCTACAGATTTGGGTGGATTCCTCTCTTCTCGAGGTCCCCCCAAAATATTCTGAGGTTCCTTGCACCTGCCAGATAAGCAAGCTTCCTTACTTACCAGGTAAGATTGCTGGAATCTCTCTCTGTAAAGCAAGGTACCAGGCCCATATTTTCAAGTGGCATTATTTCCAGAAAGTCAACCTTATTCCTCAAAGGCAGTATTGTCATATCCAAGTCTGTATGTTTCTCTCAAATATGACATTCCAGTCAAAGCTTTGGTAAGACAACCAATGTTTCCTGTTATAAGGAGAACAGATTCTTATTGAACTTATGCAAATAACTATATTGCCATGAAATAACCATACTCACTCACTTACTAGATTTCCAAACTCTGGAGGGATCAGGTAGGGAGAAAAAGATAAATGATTCAGTTTTGCTCACAAAGGTATAATTTCACCAAATTGATAACAAGTCATAGTTAGCATAAGAGAAAAGAGAAAAAGATTTTCTTGAATCTGAGAAAACAAAGCAAAAACATCAAAAAAATCAACAATATTTCAAATAAAAGTCACAAAATTATAATCATCCTCAGTTCATTCAGTCCTGTATAATCGGTTCTTGATCTTAATCTTCTGTTAGCAGTTTTATGAGGTCATCAGTTTTTCCATTAGATTTTTGTAATTTCTTACCCAGTTCAGTTCTATGAGCTGAAAGTTTATCAGACACCTGTAGTTTAGAACCCTTGTGTCAGACTCCTTTCCAGGAATTTCTCTGAAGATGAAACATATTTGCAAAAGCAAAAACCATCAGAGTAAAACAGCAACTATCTGCAAATGACAAAAGACTCAAAAGGGCAATTGACAAAGAAACTTGGCTACTTCTGTGACATACAACACTTCTAGATAATAACTAGAATTATGACTGATAACCAGGACAGATCAGAATTTTAGGAATGTTATATAATTTTAAGACACCTATATTAATAACATTTACCCATATAATACCACCTAAGAAAGTTTATCATCACTTATTTGACAATGCTTCCCATGTAATTTAATAGACCAAATAAGCCTAATTAGTTTAGTATTTTCCTCCTTATAGGAAGAGAGAGCAAATTTCTTTGAGAAGTCTCAGGGGGCCCTCTGAAAATCCTCAGAGAAATTCTTCTTCCGTCTACCAGGTCAAAAGAAAGACTTCATTCAGGACTTGAATTTTTTTGAGGGAGAAGCTTGTCAAAAATATCAAAAGATTTTAAAACACTTACTTAAAGTAAACAAGATCAAGAGATTGCTGATCTTGTCATTGTAAAACAAGAGTCAATGAAACAATGCTTCATAATATTTAACCAAAGTGACAACAGCAAAAAAACCTTAATAGAGAGACCTTTGTCTTTTTGCACATAGAAAATTATCATAACCAAACATAGATCTTCTGTAATCAGAAGGAAAAACCTTTTATAACTTCTTTATCAAGAGCAGACTAAGAGTTTAAGAAAATTATCCTTTTAAGAGAGAAAGCCAAATTCTAATTTCTGTGCCAGCTTATTTTTAACATTAAAACTCATTTACTTAGTTGGATTTACTTTAATCTTAGTCAACTTGACCAGGCATAAAACTCTTTTCAGAATTTCTTCTTCACAAACCTTCTACAACTTTCTTTTTGCCTTCAGAATTTGTCCCAAAGTCTGTCTTTTTTCCCTTTCTAGTACATTAGGATAAATTTATCTTTCTTAACCCATCAAACAAAATATTTCCATTCTTTATACCCTCTTTACTGAAAGCATACATTTTACTTTCCTTGAATACAGAGCTGTTTTCCTTATTAATTTCCAGTAGCTTTAATTACATATGTTAATTAGAACTTTTAACCCTTACAGACCCTAGGAAAACTAAAAACTAAGCAATTATGAACTGTTTTTTATATCAACATTCTAAACACTTCCTAATTTCTAGAAACATGCCACTTTACAATAAAACACAAGGCATACTTTCTAATAGACCCAAACGCTTTTAGCCTCTTTGCAATAAGAAGCCGAAAGTAGATAAACTTACATTTAATAATTAATGTCTAATATCTTATTTGGAAATGATCTAGGTACTCAACGAATTTTATCATTTAAATTAACCTAGCAAAACTTCAAAATTTCAAGTTACCAAAGATGTTTTGGAAGTTATTTTAAATACACGTCACAAACTATAATTATTGCTAAAAGTTTATCTATAAACTCTTATTTCATTTATATCTAAATCATTTGTTCCAAATAATATTTAGATTACCCACAAAAACTTCATGAGACGTTAGACAAAGTTAGCTAGCATTTAAAGCTTTTATGCTGACAAATTTCTAACAGGGATAACATGAGCTTCTTTTTTTTTTTTCTCCTCTTTTTAAACTAGTAAACCCAGTCTGCATGTTTGCATCATATCCAAATACTGACAACTCTTGAGGACATGCCTTTTCAATCAAACCAGCAAACTTAAACTTTCATTAACCAAAGATTAGTCTATATCATCTTAACTTAAAAGACATTGGGTTAATTTCTATTACATTTAGAATTTATGTAGGCACTTACTTTAAGCCAATTAAACAGAGCTCTTAGTTTTGGCCATACCATCCAGAAGTAAAGTCACACATATATAGATACACATGCACAGAGCCTTCACACCTATTGTTTTAAAAAAAAATCACTGCCATGAATCAGGTACAATAATATAAAGCTCCCTAGTTGTGAATCCAAATTTTGTTTTGAGCCTTTTTACTAATATTTGTGGAGAAGACACTCAAGATGCTAGATTTTGTTTTTCCTTTGGCAAGGGCACACTTATGGCCTTTTCCCCTCTTTTTTTTTTTTTCAGTCCTGAGAATTAGTGATGGGCCAGGTAGTCCCCCAGAGGATGTGCAAGCTCTTTGAGATAAGGGAAATGGGTGGAACCTGAATGCCTCTAGAGCTGTTTTCCTAGCCTTACAAGGATTTTCCAAGGGCACTTGCTCTCGATTTCTCAGAAACTGAGTTGTAACTTAATGACATTCTAGATTGACCTACCTGTCCAACTACATCACAAAGGCACAGAGAAACCCCTCAAGCTTTTTTTTCTTTTTCAGATGGAGTTTATGGGGCATAACCCACCCAATTGAAAGTGTTTCCAACTAGCTAAAATGCACCCAGGGGGTGAGTCTTTGTGGATGGTTGAAGCATTCCCCATGGCCGTAAAGCTGGTGTCCAACTGACAGTAGCCAGAGAAAGGGTGCAAAGCAGGCATCAACATAGTTATAAGATCTATAGCCTGGGCACTTAGTCCCTGAGCCAACACAAGGTGAGGTGGGGAAGCAGGAGGCAAAGGCCTGGAGCTGGCTGGAGGCTGGGGCTCCCCATGTCTGGGGCTGAAGGTCCAGGTTCTGCTTAGGTCCAGCCTGAACTTAACCTTGTCTTGGTGACAAGAGAGGAGGTAACAAACAAAGGAAGAGAGATCAGGCCTCACCCTCATGGCCTTTTCCCCAAGGGTTATCGAGTTAAGGGTCACACAACAGTTCCCATGCCAGGGCACACAACACCATCAGGACAGTTCACAGAATAAATCACAGGTCTCCTATCCTCATAACCAACTCAGTAGGCACCTAAAATGCTTAACGAGTCAATCACCAAGAGAGGGCACCACACGTGGTCACCAGGGTGATCAGGCCTGGAAACCAGAGAGGGGGCTCCCAGGAGTGGAGCCTTTGACACTTTAAAGATTTCCTTGTTTCTCAATTGCAAAGCTCAACAGGAGCCCAAAATGGTCACTGTAACTTTAAGAGAGAGGAAAGAAAAGGGCCCATTACCTTGAAAATCTCTGGAACCTAGGGCAGCATCCTACCCGTTCTGCCTGTGGGGTTCCTATAGTAAGGGGCGATGGGGGCAGGGCGTCCTTCTTCATTGCATCCCTTGTACACCTTCCCTATTATGCCTGGCAGCAAGTAATAAGTGCCCGGTGAATTGTCCCAAAGGTAAAAGAACAGCAAAAAAAGTGAAGAATTTTCCACCGGTCTGGGGGACGTTCTACCCAATTGCGTCCTAGAGCCGTTCTCCCAAGAAGGGGTTCCCATACTCAACCAAAGGTTAGAGTTTGGTACTTGCCTTGAACTGGAGTCCTGATTGGGACTTACCCACAGTTCAGAGTGGTCAGGAGCCATAGGGAGGGATACCAATCCAGTATTAGGAAAAGAAACCTGTCATGGGAGTCTTGGAGATTGGCGACCGTCCTAATGACTTAAGTGGCCGACCTGTGCCCATGTAAAATTTGTCTATTAGAGATAGAGTCAGGAAAGAATGGATTAATTCATTCTCCATCACCCTCAGGCTTAAGGTACTGATTCTCTTCAGGCTGAATGCCACGATTTGCCCCATAGAATACCCATGGGCAGCAAACGTGGATTCATACAGCTGTCCGAGAAGGTTCCCGATGGAGCAGTGAATTTAGGTCCATCCCTGAAAAAGAGAAAGGCACAAGGAAGACTATAACTTCAGCTCACAAGCTGATGAAGCAAGCGGGCTTAGCGAGCCAAGGAGTCAAAGGGAAGATTTATTGGACTCTCAAGATCTGATAGGAGTGCTCCTTTATTCAAATAGCGTGGGGACAGGGCCCATGGGCAGTGAAGAGCTGCAGCATGGGGGCAGGACCCATGGCCAGGACTTAAGAGGTCTTGGTCTTATAATATTGCATAAGGAAGTATTCCCAGCCAGACAATTTTAAAACATACTCAGGCAAAGTTGATATAACCTCTTTATAAAGAAAATCAGCTCAAGCATTCCAACTTTTACAATCTTATCAACACTTAGACTTTTATATTTTACCAATTCAATTATGACCTGAGTCAGGGTTTAAACCTAGTCATCATTTTCTGTGTTTCCTTTTTAATTTGGCCTTTTCATAGACCAATAAAAATTATGATGAGAGCTCTCACAATTTTTTCCCCAATTTAGAAGTTTTCCGAATTTAAATGATCCACCGTCTGGCCGAATTGACGAGTAGGATCTTAACAGCGACTCAACCAAAGCTTAACCAAGGACCCAAAGAGGCATCCCCAAAAGAGATCCAGAAAATTCACTCCAAAAAATAGTCTAAGAAAGTAAAGGCCTTCATTGCACAGCAAGCAACAAAGGTTGAGATGACAAAGGCCCCTTATGAAAGCAATTGGGACCTCTTATGACAAACTCGCCAGAGCTAACACAGCCGGACAAAGAGAGCCAAGCTCTCAGGACATCTAAATTTTCCCGGAACCCCAGTCTACTCGACTGGCCACCAAGATGCGTGCCAGTACATGCATCCTCCAATGGTGGAGACCAGAAAGGTCACAAAACCAAGATCTCAAGAACAAGACAAAAAGCCCAGACAACAGGCTTATAGAGATGCCTGTGTCTTATGACAAACAACAAAAAGACAGAAACAAGGAAAAGTACTATCTCTGGGAGGAAAAGGATCTACAACCAGTGAGTACTCAACCAAATCCTAGAGTCACTGAATCCAAGAAGCTAGCCCACCAAAATTTTCTCCTGCTAATCTAAATTTAGAAGAGCAAAAAAACCTCACCACTCTTGCTTCCACTGGAGCCTGCAGGCAGAGATCCGGGAGACTGACGTGGTAAGACCTCTTACCTCTTGCCGGCTCTCGTCAGGGGTCCGGGATCTCTCTACCACAGCAGTCCAGGAGCAAGCAGTGTCCAGCCAGTGAAATTTTATCCCGTCCAAGTCGCCAAACTGCAGGGGAGGAAGACTTTTCCTCTATCTAATGTGGGTTCGTCTGGCTGGAGAACGAATTAAATTCACATGAGACAGAATAGCAGGAGAAAATTAAACAAAGCTTTATAACATGTACACATGGGAGAAGTCAGGCAAGCTGAGCAACTCATCAAAATGTCCGAAGCCACCAATTAAATATCTAAAGACAAAGGAGGATGTGGGGGGTGGAAGGGGAGTCGATCACGGGAGATTACCACACAATTACAGTAAAAAAAATGCAGATTTAAGTCCTTGCCTTTGGCATTGATTAAGAGTTTCTAGAGAGAAGGTCATCCTCTTTCTTCTTCCTGCTACAGAGAGAGAGGCACCTTTGCAGATAGAGATTTCCTTTACAATATAAATGTCTCCTAACAAAGGGCAAGCAAGTTCTACTTTTCAGTTGCTTTCCTGTCTGCAAAGAAACCAGCCTCAAATAATCATGCCAAAGAGACATATCTTGGGGTGGCCAAATCCAGGTCCCCACACTAAGATATCTGGTCTTTTATAGAAAATGTTCGCTGACCACTGATTGAGAAAACTAAAGTAGCACTTTATTTCACTAGCTTTTTTTTTTTTTTCCTACTTTTGGTCTTCATCTTCTCCCTCCTGGAATTTTACAAGTCCAAAGAAAAAATATATCTTCCATATATTTGTTTACATTAACATCTCAATTATTTTGTTTCATTTATAGCCTTGAAGCAGACAGACAACTTGCCGAAGATAAACCAGCCTGTTTAGGCCAGGCAGACTTCCAAATTGGGTTCTGCTGCTCCACATATCTGAGCTCTTAGAAACACACTGATGTTATTTCTAGAAGTCTCAGGTAAATGTATGGGGAATTCATTTGGTCTGTAGAAGGCACCTCCACCCCCATTTCTTCTAAATCATAAATATAAATCATCGTTGTGTTTGTATTTACTATTCTCAAATCATTTGTCAAAGTATTTCCCTCTCACTGATTGATTTGTGTTTTCTAAGTCTCATTGAAAGGAAAGCTTTCCCTGTGCCCTCACCTTGCACGTTTAATCCTGCTTTCAGACATATGCTGTTCCTTGGTATCTCTCACTCCAAACCTGAACCAGGTTTGCACCCATCTGCACTGGATTCAGTTATACACCACACCACGCCACATGCTCTGAGACAAGAAAAGCAGAAGATTCTAAAACATCCATCTCTATATTTGGCCCTTGGAGTCTAACAATTTTGTCTTGTCTTAAAAACCTTAGGCCACTCAGAGGAAGTGAATTCGAGTTATTTATTTTCATGGCATAAACTTTTCAATAGGCTGCGACTTCTAGCTCATGCCATACTGTATAGACAAATATGTGTGTATAGAAAACTTTCAGATTAGTCAAGATTCTGGAAGGTATTCAGAAATCCAACACATTTTTTTACAACTGGCGTGATGCATATAGCATCCTCTTCACATTCTGAACATTCTAAAATGCAGCCATCCACTTTCTTGGCTTCTTGCCAGGGGAGATACCCTTTGAAATTCTATTTCACACATTGAACATGAGTCTTTCATTTTCAAGGGGAAAACTCCCTCCATCTGTAACGTCCCTCTTCCGCCATCGCCTCCATCACCTCCCTCCCACGATCCCTTCCATTTCTCCTTTGCCTGTACAACTCCCATTAGCCTCTCTGGATTTCCTGGACCTTATGGACCTGCCCACCACCCTCCAAAAGGCTCTGCTAGCCTTTTGATCGTACCTCTGTTAGGGCACTCATCTTGTCTGTTTCCTCCTGAAACACTGTTCTCCTCAAAGACAGGGGCTGTCATAGTTGTCTTCTACCTCTAGAGCCTGGTCCCATCCCTACTTTAGAGCAACCACTGGAGAAATATTTCTTGAATGTTATTATTAAATATGATTCCAGGAGATGAGAACAATTGGCATTTGGTGATTACAGCACCAGCAAGCCTAGAAAGAACCTGAACTGGAATCAACGACAATGGCAGTGATTGCTGCTTGTAGTAACCTGGTAACTCATCCAACAGAATAGTTTCCTTGGGCCCAGTCCTGACTCCCATGCCCAGATGTTGAACATTGCAGATGACGGCTCATGATTATCATCCTGTGATGTAGAATTGAAAAGAAAAATCTTTTAAAATCATAATTCTGGCCCTTAGGAAAGAATAAACCACTTTTCCAGAAAAGGAAAGTCCAAAGGAAAACCAGGGATGCTGTCCAATATCAGGGCTGCCATTTTAGGTTATAGAATAAATATATTCAGGGGACTCCCACAAGGGAATTCAGCATGACCAAGAGGTAAATGTGACTCACACAACAGGGGAGCTATCCAAGGGCACATCAGTCTGCATAGGGCTTAGGATGCAGGGCTCTCTTCTTTGGTTTCTCCTGAAACAAGTGGAATTCACTTAAAATCCTGTGAAAAAAACTGAGCTTTGATAACTATGAGTTCTATCTTTGCACATTCATCCCTATTCAACTCTGTTATAAAACACTGAGATATAACTTCTTGATGGTTCAACAGTGAGGGGCCACCAAGAGGCAGAATAATTCGCTTCTCCTAAGACAAGGCTCTCCAAACGCTTTGGCCCACAAAGCAAGAAGCCCACTTAACTTCTGACCACAAGAACTTGGCAATGGCACCCTTGTTCCAATGCCCCCATTCCCCCAACTGCACTCTGGGACTGATAAGAAGAAAAAGGAAGAAACAGAGAAGTTATTTCCCTAATGAGCAGACCCCTCAGAAGCAGCAGTAAGTAAAACACTGGGATCCAAGCAGCTGGGAGGGAGGATGTCACTTTACCTTCTACTGCCAGATCTTAATTTCCACAAAAATGTGAGTCATGCAACTTCTGTGGTTTTTCCCAAACTGATATTTGGATCTTCTTTTTCAAGAAATTGCCCTTTGGGGTGCTATACCAGACCTGGGAGGCTGCATCAAGATAATCTAAATCTTTTGAGATTCTTACAAACAATTGGCTCCAGTTTCTTCTCATCATTTGCCAGTTAGTTTTCTCTTTCCTTTGGAGGATGGTAATTTAAAAAGTCTCATCAATGTCAACATATATGTATTCAAATACATATACACACACACACCCCTATATGTAGTATCAAGTCTCTGTAAGATACACAAAAATGATGTTATATTTTTAAATTAAAGATTTCAGATAATTATGAAAAGAAGTAAACCTTATGTATGTACCGGAATTTTTGGATTGAATATCTAAATTTATTTACATTTATTCAATTATTTAAATTTAGTCTATAATACTACCTTTTTCTAAAGTATGGCCATAAATTAATGCTCAGATTATTACATCACTTTTATTAATTTTTAGCATTTCATATTTTTCTTTCTTTCATAACTCCCCACTTGCATCCATGAGAGGGAACAAATTTAGCTCAATGCATCAGCCAAAACTTTGAGTGATTCTTTAAAAAGACCTGGCTATTTCTTCTGACCTTCTCCTTTAAAACCTGACTCAATTTCTGGCTTTGAAGGAATAATACTTTAATCCTTTTTAAAATCTAAAATTGATATTTTGGAAAAGTGCACACATCTTAACCAGCATCCCACACACGACTGGGCAACCAGTCAAAATTCAAGAGTGCAATTGAGGCAGACAACACTTAGCATACAAACAGCTCCCTCAGTCTCCAGTGCCTCTTTGCAACTTCACAAAGTTAAGACTAAAAGAAATGAAAAAACAGATAAACAAACAAACAAAAAACCCTCCTTCCAAACTGCTTTCTTAGGATCCATAAATTCCGCGTTCAGTTGACCTTGCAGCCTTCGCTGTCTCCTTTGGCCAGAAATCCCAGGGGCACGGGGTCTGCTCAGTGGGTTAATCCACTGCAGCTTAGATACAACCTTCTTATCCTCACTGGGGGCTTCTTGGAGCTCAGACCACTTAGACAGCCACACTGTCAGGGTGAATGTAGTCTAGCACACAAGCTGGGAACAGAAAATGTATTCCATTTGTTACCAAGACTAGAATGCAAATACAGTCTCAAACAAAGGAACACGTCTGTTGTGTAGCCTAGTGTGGTTGTCCTATGAGGAACACATCATCATAGGCAACATTTTTAATAGAAAACTGGCTGAGAGTGGCACTGTTGGGTTTCCATCATTAAAGAGATGCATATTCTTTTTCCTTTTGTAAAGGGGGGGGCCTCCTTATTGAAATATAACATACAAGTCAAACAGTACTGAATCTGTAAGTGTACAGCTCAGCGTATTTTGCCAAAGTGAATACCCCTGTATAATGACTACCTAGAACAAGAAAAGCCCCCTCCCCATCTTTACCCCCTAAAAGCAACCACTATCCTGACTACCAACACCATAGATTTGTTTGCCAGTTTCTGAACTTTAGATCAAGAGAATCCTACAGTGGACAGTCCTTTTTTCGTCTGGCTTCTTTCATCACTACTACATGGTATACCATGTAGTGGTACTTCATCTTCGTTGCTGAGAAGTATTCCATTATATGACTAAGACATGATTGTTCTCCTTTTCTACTGTTGAGAGACATTTTACCAGCTTGGGGCCATTAATGAATAGTGCACATATGAACATTTTAGTACATGCCTTTTGGTGAACATAGGTAGACATTTCTGTTGGGTATATACCTGGGAGTAGAACCACTCCATTATAGAGGGTACATATGTTCTGCTTTAGTGGATACTGCCCAACAGTTTTCCAAAGTATTTGTACCAACCTACACTGCCACAAACAATGTATGAGAATTCCAGTTGCCCCGTATTAATGCAATACTTAGTATTGTCAGTTCTCTCTGTCTTAATTGTAGCCACTCTGATGGGCAAGTAGTGGTAGTGCACTGTGGTTTTAATTAAGACTTCCCTGGTGACTAACGAGTTGGCGTACTTTTCATATATGTATTGGTCTTTAGATATCCCTTTTGTAAAGTGTCTGCTCCAGTCTTTTGTCCATTTTTCCAATGAGTTATCTGTCTAGAATGAGGTTGGCAACATTTTTGTGTAAAGGGCCAGATGGAAAGTATTTTTGGCCTTGCAGGCCATACAGTCTTTGTTACAACTACTCAACTCTGCTGTGATAGTACAAAAGCAGCCACAGACCATAAATAAATGAATGGCTGTGGCTGAGTCCCAATAAAACTTTATTTACCAAAACAGTCAGTGGGCTGAATTTACCCCACAGGCCATGGTTTGTTCTCTCTGGTTTAGAAGATCTATGTGGTTTTGATTTTCAAATATTGGCAAAAGTTGAGTTGTATACTAGAGCTTGCTAATTGTCTATCCAATATCCAGTCTTCTATTATCTATTGGTACCACCACACTGGAGGAGGTGCCATAATATCTGGCTGAAAAAGTTAAAGATATCCATCATCCACTGCTGGTGGGAATGCAAACTGGTGCAGCCACCATGGAAAACAGTATGGAGATCACTCTAAAAATTAAAATAGAAATACCATACAACCCAGCTATCCCACTACTGAGTATTTATCCAAAGAACTTGAAATCAACAATTCAAAGAGACTTATGCACCCCTATACTCATTGCAGCATTATTCACAATAGCCAAGATGTGGAAGCAACCCAAGTGCCCATCAACTTATGAATGGATAAAGAAGATGTGGTATATATATACAATGGAATACTACTCAGCCATAAAAATGACAAAATCGTCCCATTTGCAACAATGTGGACATAACTTGAGAGTATTCTGTTAAGCAAAATAAGCCAGACAGATAAAAACAAACACCATATGATTTCACTCATATGTGGAAGATAAACAAACACATGGATAAAGAGAAGAGTTTTAGTGGTTACCAGAGGGGAAGGGGGTTGGGAGGCAGGCATAAGGGGTAAAGGGGCACACACATATGGTCACTGACAAATAATAACGTACAACTGAAATTTCACAATGTTATAAACTATTATGACCTCAATAAAAAAAAAAAGTTAAAGATATCAGAGACCAAGTTTGGGTGGAGAACTTCTAGGAAATTATTAAAGGGATCTTAAACTACACCTAAAATAACTAGAAAAAGAAGAACAAAGCCCAAAGTCAGCAGAAAGAGGGAAATAATAAAAATCAGAGCAGAAATAAATGAAATAGAGACTAAAAAAAAATACAAAAGATCAATGAAACTAAGAGCTGGTTCTTTGAGAAGATAAACAAAACTGACAAACCCTTAGCCAGACTCACTAAGAAAAAAAGAGAGATGGCTCAAATAAATAAAATTAGAAATGAAAGAGGAGAAATTACAATGGATACCACAGAAATACAAAGGATTATAAGAAAATACTATGAAAAGCTATATGCCAACAGACTGGATAACCTAGAAGAGATGGATAAATTCTTAGATTCATACAACCTCCCAAAACCGAATCAAGAAGAAATAGAGAATTGAAGTAGACCAATCACAAGGAAAGAGTTTGAAACAGTAATCAAAAACCTCCCAAAAAACAGAAGCCCAGGAACAGATGGCTTCTCTGGCAAATTCTACCAAACATTCAAAGAAGATTTAATACCTATCCTTCTCAAACTATTCCGAAATATTGAAGAGGATGGGATGTTCCTTAACTCATTCTACGAGGCCAACATTACCCTGATACCAAAACCAGACAAGGACAACACAAAAAAGGGAAAATTACAGACCAATGTTGCTGATTAACATAGATTCAAAAGTCCTCAAAAACATTAGCAAATCAAATATAACAATACATTAAAAGGATCATACACCATGATCAAGTGGGATTTATGCCAGGGATGTAGGGATGGTTCAACATCCACAAATCAATCAACGTGATACACCACATTAACAAAATGAAGAATAAAAATCACATGATCATCTCAATAGATGCAGAGAAAGCATTTGACAAGATCCAACATTCATTTATGATAAGAACTCTCAATAAAATGGGTATAGAAGGAAAGTACCTCAACATAATAAAGGTCATATACAACAAACCCACAGCCAAAATCATACTTCTTGGTGAAAAACTGAAAGCCATTCCTCTGAGAACAGGAATAAGAGAAGGGTGCCCACTCTCACCACTCTTATTCAACATAGTACTGGAAGTTTTAGCCAGAGCAAGTAGGCAAGAAAAAGAAATAAAAGAGATCCAAATTGGAAATGAAGAAGCAGAACTCTCACTGTTTGTGGATGACATGATTTTATATATAGAAAACCCTAAAGAATCCACCAGAAAACTTTTAGAAATAATCAACAACTACAGCAAAGTTTCAGGGTACAAATCAACGTACAAAAATCAGTTGTATTTCTATACTAATAATGAACTAGCAGAAAGAGAAGTCAAGAATATAGTCCCATTTACAATCACAATAAAAAGAATAAAATATCTAGGAATAAATTTAACCAAGGAGGTGAAAGACCTATACACTGAAAACTATAAGATATTATTGAAAGAAACTGAAGATGACATAAAGAAATGGAAAGACATTCCATGCTCATGGATTGGAAGAATAAACATAGTTAAAATGTCCATACTACCCAAAGCAATCTAGAGATTCAATGCAATCCCAATTAGAATCCCAATAACTTTCTTCATGGAAATAGAACAAAGAATCTTAAAATTTTATATGGAACAACAAGAGACCCTGAATAGCCAAAGCAATCCTGAGAAAAAAGAACAAAGCTGGAGGCATCACAATCCCTGACTTCAAAATGTACTACAAAGCTACAGTAATCAAAACGGCATGGTACCAGCAGAAAAACAGACACATAGATCAATGGAACAGAATTGAAAGCCCAGAAATAAAGCCACACATCTATGGAGAGCTAATCTTCAACAAAAGAGCCAAGAACATACAATGGAGAAAGCAAAGTCTCTTCAATAAATGGTGTTGGGATAACTGGACAGCCACATGCAAAAGAATGAAAGCAGACCATTTGCTTACACCATACACAAAAATTAACTCAAAATGGATTAAATATTTGAATGTAAGACCTGAAAGAATAAACTCCTAGAAGAAAATATAGGCAGTACACTCTTCGACATTGGTCTTAGTAGTATCTTTTCAAATACCATGTCTACTCAGGCAAGGGAAACACAAGAAAAAATATACATCAGACTAAAAAGCTTCTGCAAGGCAAAGGAAACCATCAACAAAATGAAAAGACAACCCACTAAGCGGGCGAAAATATTTGCAAATCATATATCTAATAAGGGGTTAATTTACAAAATACATAAAGAACTCATACAACTCAACAACAACAAAACAAACAACCTGATCAAAAAATGAGCAGAGGAAATGAAAAGACATTGTCAAAAAAGATACACAGATGGCCAATGGGTACAAGAAAAGATGTTGAACATCATAAATTATTACGGACATGCAAATCAAAACTACAATGAGATATGACCTTACACCCATCAGAATAGCTATAATTAACAAGACGAGAAATAACAAGTGTTGGAGGGGATGTGGAGAAAAGGGTACCCTCATACACTACTGGTGGGAATGTAAACTGGTGCAGCCACTATAGAAAACAGTATGGAGATTTCTCAAAAAATTAAAAATAGAAACACCATACAACCCAGCTATCCCACTCCTCAGTATTTATCCAAAGAACTTGAAATCAACAATTCAAAGAGACTTACGCACCCCTACATTCATTGTAGCACTACTCACAATAGCAAAGACATGGAGGCAACCCAAGTGCCCATCAATGGATGAATGGATAAAGAAGATGTGTTATATATAAACAATGGATCACTACTCAGTCATAAAAAAGACAAAATCGTGCCATTTGTGACAACATGGATGGACCTTGAAGGTACTATGCTAAGCAAAATAAGCCAGAGAGAGAAAGACAAACACCGTGTGATTTCACTCATATGTGGAAGATGAACAAACACATAAGGAGAACAGATTAGTGGTTACCAGAGGGGAAGGAGGTGGGGAGAGTGCAAAAGGGCTAAAGAGACACATATGTATGGCGATGGATAAAAACTAGACTGTTGATGGTGAACATGATACAGTCTATACAGAAACTGAAATATAGTGATGTACACCTTAAATTTACACAGTGTTATAAGCCAATGTGACCTCAATAAAATATACACAAAGCCAAAAATAAAAGCTATCTCAGCAAGGATGACTCTTTGAGTTCCCCTCCCCTATTCTTTCTGTCTGAGACATGTGCATGATGGCTGGATATATAACAGCCCTCTTTTGACCATGAGACAATCTAGAATATGAAAGCTGGCCCCAAGAATGGCAAAACAGAATCTGAGACACTTATGACATTGTTGAACTGCTACACTAGACCAATCCTTTCAGTTGTTTTATATGAGAGAAATATTACCATCAACCTTGTTTAAGACACTCTTGTTTTGGTTACACAGGCACCCAAGTGTAATTTTAATGCATATAAGAAAACTCTCATCCTGATTATATTTTCATTCCTCCTAACTCCTTACTGATATTTTAGCCTTCAGTTTTATTGTTTAGCTATACCATCCATCATCACTGAGCACTTAGCACATGCTCTTTTATCTTTATGTGCTTTTTCTCTCTCTGTTTCTGTCCTGTTTCCTCCCTTTGGTCATACACTTTTTGATGGAGAAGAAACATCCCATATTTCTCTGTGTCCATAGTACTTAAAAGTAAGTTCACCATGTGTAATCGGTGCTCCAAGAAATAGTTCTTTGTGATGATAATGTTTATGTTAAAGATGCTGAACATCCTTCTTTAGGCAAAATGATAGCACATTTTAGGTCAGAAAGACAGCTAAAGAAAGAGAACTTTGGGGTCTGTAGGCAAAGGGCAGGGCTGAGCAGCCTATTAATAGGCATACAGTTCTGTAATACTAATACTCTAAATTTAGGCAACTCAAAATTACACTCTTGGGCATTGTTTAGTCTTCTGGCACACTAATATGAGATTGATTTCTTATATTTTGAGTGCATTTAAGCTGAGGTTCAGGTGATGATAGAATGCTCTCTTACAAGGCAGGGTAGATGGGCTCACATTTCCTGGTTGCTGTCCCTTGCAGTTGTGTAGAGTCAAGCTCACACCCTCCTAAAACAGTATATTCTAAGACAGTATTCTATATAATTTGAAAGTACTAAATACACTTTCCGAAGCATGATACAATTCAACGATTTTAAAACAGCCACTTCTATCATATTCTTCATAGTCGGTTTCCCTTAGTTTACAAGGGGTGATTATTTCGGGCTAAAGACCATTTTTGGAGTTGTTTTAATGGAAGCCTACTAAACTGAGAATTTCAGGGAAATGCAACATTTGCTAACTTGAATTTTACAGCCACGATGGAAAAGCAACAAGACCCAGGAAATACCTGAAAAATCTAGTGAAATCCAATTGAAGACCAAGACACAACCTCCATTAAACTGTTAGAGACAATATCCATTACAATTTTATGCCAAGTTTACCCAGGGAGAAAATATCACCATGTGAAGGTAAAGAGATTGAGACAAGGAATTGTTAGCAGGTGAAGCCATCTGGTCTCATTTTTCTTCTGTCGGGGATCTGCAATTTTGGCCCTTCAGACCTAGAGAGTTTTACCTGAGTTAAAGAGAAGATAAAGGCTCTAGGAGGCTGACAAAAGAAGAAAAGTATGGGGAATAAGGGAGATTATATGTCCAACACCTCAAACAGATTCCATGAATTTGTATCACTTTAAAAATCAAATTTCAGCTGGTACTCAGTTGCAGATAACCAAATTAATGATGACCTTTGGAATGGAGTGGTCTCACATAACTATCTTGCCTTCACTATGGGCTGAAAGTCCTGTGTTCGTATTTGCAAGTGGGAGGCTGATTCTGATGACAGGTTGGAGTGCATATTACTACCTGGAGATTTTTTTGTGTGCTTTTTTAAGCAAAGGTATGTGCCAGGAACCACACAAGCCAAACGTCCACTCAAGGCTTAACAAGCAGTCTGTTCTACATGTGACAGGATTTATTGAGAGAGAAACATTTTTTTTCCCCTTATTCTTAAGACCAAAGGAATGATGACTGCTTTTCAAACCACCTCTGATTTCTTCAACTCTCTTCTATTGTAGCCCTGTCTATTCCAAACTCGTTCTCTGCTGTCTGAAGAATTACAAAGCACTCATCCAAGCAGGAAGCCTAATCCCAGTGATAATGTAATTGCAAAAGCTACTATAAAAGCCATTATAAACTCAGTAGCTACTCCTTCTTACTTAGAATTTTAAACTCTATTTCTGTTAGGAGAAGAACATTCTTTTAAAAGCACTCTTCTTTTCCCTATTGTCAGAGCTCACTTTGCCTATTTGGCCAAAAACTGAAGTTGTTAAGAGTTAAGGCTCAAGACTTGAGTATGCAGTCCATGTGGGCATGAAATGGTTAAACTTCCAGGCTCCTAAAACAGGGCAGGAAGGAGTCAAAGACCTCTGCAGAGAAGAAAAGCCTTTTGAGATGGTAGGAGTCCTTAAAACTCTTCTCCATTCTCCAAAGTAAAAATGTCCAGATTGCAAGGGGGCTGGATAATTTTCACCCCTGTTGGGACACTCTTTAGCGTGATGCTACTCAAAAATTACCTCTGGGCAATAGACAAAAACTCGATCGTCCTAGACAAATCTAGATGTGTGGACACCCTGCACATGTACACTCTTCCCTCCACCACTCAGTGCAAAGCCGGGGTCAAATGTGCAGAGAGAAGCCCAGAGTGGTGTGGGGATGTAGCCAATGCTTTCAAAACCTCCGGGAAATGATACCAAACCTGGGGCTGTGCAGTGGTATTCAACTAGGGTGATTCTGCTTCCTGGGGGACATTTGGCAATGTCTGGAGACATTTTTGTTGTCATAATGGGGAAAAGGTAGGGTGGGAGAGGTGGAGGGGCGCTACTGGCATCTAGTGGGTGTAGCCCAGGGATGCAGCTAAACATCCTACATTGCCAGGACAGCCCTCACAACAAAGGATCATTTGGGCCCAAATATCAAGAGTGCTGAGGTTAAGAAACCCTGAAGTAGAGCAAGTAGAAACTAAAGTAATACCTAGGATTGGTCATACCCATTCCAAACCACAGTGGCTTTGGAATTTAGAACACATGCACTACCTGTTATGCCTAATGAATGGTGCAGAAGGGAGATCCAGTCGCAAGTTGGGCAGACTTAACTTTCCATCACATTGCATTCATGTTCACCAGTCACTTCACACAGAGGGAGTAAAAGTTAGTGTCAGACTCTTGTTATCATATACAGCTGTCCCTCGGTATCCTCAGGTTCCACATCTGAAGATGCAATCAACAGATGAAAAGGCTTACGATAGTTGCATCTGTACTGAACATGTACCAACTTTTCTTCTTGTCATTATTCCCTAAACAATACAGTATAACAACTATTTCCACAGCATTTACATTGCATTGGGTATTATAAGTAATCTAGAGATGATTTAAAGTATTTGGAAAGATGTGTATAGGTTATACACAATCATTGCACCATTTTATGCAAGGGACTTGAGCATCCTTTATATAAAATTTTGGTATCCACAGGGGTCTTGGAACCAATCCCCTATGGATAACAAGGGATGACTGTATGGTCAAGCAACATTTCTAAATAAATTGTAAATCTAATTTATTCCATCCAGAGGTTAATCATTCTTAATGAATTCTTTACGTTTTTGCTCTACAATCTGGAATAAAGTAATCCCTTCAGATATTATTCCCTGAAGTTGTCCCAACCGATCATTCTGATGAGAATTTCCATGTCCAGAGTGAGAAAAGCAGATCGTACTTTCTGGTATCTTCTTTCAGAATAAGGCCTAAATAAGGCCCATTCCATCTGGGCATGTTCCATATGAAAAATTCAGTAATTAAAAAGAAAAAAAAATGGTAACCAGAGATGCTACTTGATAACCCATTTTCCAATGGGAATAGGACCAACATGGATGTAAGGAGTATTTTTTTCTCCTTGACTGCTTTTCACTTCTTCTTTTGATGCCCTCCTCAGATAAATTCTCCATGTGACTCACACTGAAAAGAAAAAAATGAGAAATTTTCTTTCAACCAGAAGAGTTGTTGGCAGAAAGTTGACATTCCATTCCTTTCCTGTCCTACCAACGTACACACATTTAACTCCAAAGAATGACTGATCAAAACAGCCCTTCTGGGCTCTGACTGAAACATCAAACCACCTCAGAGAGTGGCAACCTTAGGAGCAAATATTGAATAAGCCTTAATAGTAAGTATTTAAATACTTTAAGGGGACAATGAAACCACATAGCTCTGCTTGACATTTTAAGGAATATTTATTCGTGAAGTATCCTCTCACTTCAGTCTGTCTTCTAAATCACAGGAGCAACATCGAGTCTTGACATCTTCTCAGAGATATTTTTGGTCAAGCCATATTTTACTATAAAAAAGGTGCTTATTAATGAAGAGTCTCTAAAAGCTGGGAACAGATTTTCAGTCCAATGTTAGTTTTCCTAGAAGACTGAATTTCCATAAGGAAGTATTTTAGAATACACGCATCAGTACAGTGAACACTATATTACACTTTTTCACTTGTGCCCGTGGAAGGGAATGACACTGCAGTGTCAGATACCCACATTTCTTCAAGACCAGGGAGGACATGGTTGAGTGTTCAAGGAAGTAAGGTTAAGATGACAAGCTTGATGACTATCTACATCAGACTATCATGGCCTATTGGTTTCCATAAACCCATCTGTAGTTAGAACCTTCCATGAGTCACCATCATTTATAAGTTATTTCACTTTTATAGAGTCATAACAAACTACGGTATAAATGTTTTAAAAAAGTCAAAATTGAAAAGTCAAACCAATTAAAATATGAACTTGAGGAGACTTTCCCACAAAATTACACAATGTACTGGAGTCTTTTATTAATTTATATCAAGAATCAGCAAACTACAGCCCGTGGGCCAAATCCAGCCCATTGCTTGTTTTTGTAAAGTTTTATTGGAACACAGCCAGAATTCATTCACATATTGTCTATCTCTGCTTTTGGGCTACAAAGGCAAGGTCAAGTAGTTGTGACAGAGACCTTCTGAAAAAGCCAAAAATATTTACTCTCTGGCTCTTTACAGAAACAGTTTGCTGGCTTCTGCCTCAGATCCCTGGCCTCTTCCAAGTTGATACTTTTACAGAGGTGTATTTGTGTATATAACTAATAATCTTCAAAAAAGAATGTTATCTATAGATTTAGCAACAAAATATGCAAACAATCAAAAGTCAAGAACACGTGGTTCCAGCAAGAAAAGTGCTTCTAAAGGATGCTGACTCTGCAAAGCATTAGCTTGAAGCCATGCAATTTGCATAAATAATTTGTGATGGACATAAAGAGTTCGGCTGATACGTACATTTCCCAATGCAAGGGTGAAAGTTTCTGATCTGTTGTGGTAGGGTTTTTAAATAATGGAAATAGAATATAGCTGTGTTTAAAATGCTCCAAGGTCAACGTGAGATAGCCCTTACATTAAGGAAATTGGCAATGACTAAGAAGAAATAACTAAGAATAACCAGAAGAAAGGAATACAAGAGGAGTGAACACATATTTCTTCATTCTTATGCCTTCCATCTAGATTTCAACGGCTTTTACTTCCAAGCAAATCCACTCTCTCTCATGCATCCACCCTAACTGTACTACTTCGGAATCTTAAACCTAAATATTCCAGTCTTTAAACACTGCCTCCCATTCTTCTCCCTCTCTTGATTTTCTTCCAGATAATTAACCCCTTCTCAACCTTTCTTATCCATCCTGGATTTCAGGGTTGACTGCAGAAATTCTTCTTGCCCTTCCTTTGTACACCTGAAACTAATATAATGTTGTGTGTCAATTATACGTCAATTTAAAAAGTGCACAGACTTGGGGCTGGCCCCGTGGCCGAGTGGTTAAGTTCGCGCGCTCCGCTGCAGGCGGCCCAGTGTTTCGTTAGTTCGAATCCTGGGCGCGGACATGGCACTGCTCATCAAACCACGCTGAGGAAGCGTCCCACATGCCACAACTAGAAGGACCCACAATGAAGAATACACAACTATGTACCGGGGGGCTTTGGGGAGAAAAAGGAAAAAATAAAATCTTTAATAAAAAAAAAATAAAATAAAATAAAAATAAAAATAAAAATAAAAAGTGCACAGACTGGACACAAATCCGCCATACTGATGTTTGGGTCTGATATACTTTGTCTGGGGGCTAGCTTGGGCATCAGGATTCTTAAAGGCTTTCCAGGTGATACAATCAGGGCTGAGAACCACTGACCTAGACCTCAATTCCTCCAAAATGAACATGTTCATCCTAGCCCTCTCTCCTGAGCTCCAGGTGACCTACCAAAAAGTACCTGGACACTCCCACATGGACATTCTACAGGAATCTTAAATTTACCATGTGAAATATCAAACATTATCCACACCCCTCTCCCACCATAAAGTGTCTGTTTCACTGAAAAGCCTCACTTCTACTCAATTTTCCAAGCCAGGGGCTAGTGATGCCTCTAGAATTTAATACACAGCACTTTGGTTTGGGGTGGGAGGCCGGGAGGAAGCTACTTTGACTCAGTTTCTGTGCTTATCTGGGGTGGTTGGGAATAGGATGCCTGTGAAAACTATGTGAAGCCAGCCTTCCTCTAGTCTTTCCTTGCCATTCCCAGTTGAGATGCTACCTTCCCCAACCCAACAAAGCACCAAGGCCAGTTGGCCCTACATCAGAGATCTCTCTCCAACCAATTATTTCCTTTTCGTTATCACCACCAATAAATAGTCTCTTCCTTGGTCTCCCTGGCTTCAGCCTCCCTCCTTCACCTTCCTAAGTACCAATCCATACATGCCCCTCTCCACTTTTAGAACTGTCTTTCTAAAATGCCAGATAGATGAGTCACCTCTGACACCCACAGACCAATACACTCCTCCTTCCTTGAGCTACCCTGCCCCTGTATGTGCCTTCTCTTGGATTAAAATTCATCATTTATTTTCCACATGTACGTTTCTCCCCTGACTGAGTTCTCCTGAAAGCAAAGGTCACACCTTCCTAATTTCTAGATCTGCATCCTTGAGCCCAGGGTCTGGCACACTGCAGGAGATGTGCTAATAAAGGCTTAGTGAATTGATACAGCAAAGTCCGAGGATTCAGAAGGATTCCAGGATGATCTGTATCTGACTGACATCAGTGACCACAAATGCCTTGGGCAGATATGTGAGTAGGTGCTCCTGGACTCACATGTCTGGAAAGTCTTGGCTTGGAAAAAATGACAGGCTGTAAACTTCCACAGCACTGCTAGGAAGCATGAGAAGACTCTTACACAGGTGTGATATTATTTCCCTGTGACAGGTGAGGTATTCATCCTGACAGCAACGGCTGATGAGTGAGCACATTCCAGAGCTGTGTGCACTTACAGTTGTCATCAGAACGGTCCCCAGATACCAACAACAAGGCAGTTTGTTCTTGCTCCTTTAAGGAGGGTTTTCCATGATAATAAGAACTAGGCCACTGTATAGTTGATATTTGCACAGAGGTTGATCAGTTATTTACACTTGAAATCTTCTTTCTAGAGCAAAGATCAAGTTTGTGTGTGTGCACACGTGTGTATTGTGTGCGTGTGTATGTTCCTGTGTGTGTGTGTTTTCTTTTGCTATCTCCTGTATGTTTGAGCCCAGGTTGATGAGAAGGGTGATGAGTGAAATTCTCTGGAAAACAGCTCACTGCTCTTGCCGCTGTTTCAACATATGGTGTTCAAAGTACAACAAACGTGTCATTTCCATGTGCTCCACTACCTACGTGAATTTCTAAACAAGTAACACAGTGTGAGGCAAAAGGTAATTTATTTCTGGAACTGAGCACCTGAGCCTCTCAGGCTTCTGAGTCATGCAAGCTTCTAGATGAACCCTTCACTGTGAGGCTCTCACGAGGCTGCCATTAGTAACACACGTTCTTCCAAGGTGGAGCATCCCTGACAATCCCTTGAGAAGTCACAGAAAACTCACCCTGAAGAAATCCATTTAATGGCATCAGATTCATATACTGACCTCCTGAATGTTAACCATTCCAAAACCATGAAATTCATGGTCTAAAGCAGGGTTTCACAGCCTTAGCACTATGGGCATTTGTGGTCAGACAACTCTATATAGTGCAAGCCTGTCTTGTGCATTGCAGGATGTTCAACAGCATCCCTGGCTTCTACCTACTAGATGCCATTAGCACAACACCCAATCCCCAAAGTTGTGACAGCCAAAAATGTCTCTAAAGATTGCTAAATGTTTCCTGGGAGTGGGGGGCAAAACAGCCCTCCCCTCTACCCTGTTGAGAACCGCAGGTCCAAAGGATGGCATCTTGCTGGGGAATCATCAAGGGAGCCATCAGTATAGAACCCACGTGAGAGACTCAAAAATCCCCACTCGTGGATCCAGCTGTGCAGCATAGCTCTTCCAGCAATAACTAGCCCCTCTGTGCCCTGCACGCATCAAAAGTTTTCCTAAAGCCAGTGTCACATGGAGTCCCAGGGAGGAGTTATCAACGATAGTTGCCCCTTCCAAAAATCATTCTGATACCTTTAGTAGTTATAGGAATATAATCCAGCTGTTAAACGTGGGGACAAACACAAGATATTGCCTTTATTTATTTCCCAATTTTTTTTTCACAATTACCGAAAGAGAAAATGTTATCACTATGGCCTACACTGGAACCAAAAAGCAGGAGAACCACTTGTAGCAAGAGAGCCAAGGTGCATTTCCTGTAACCCTTTGACTTAGTGCAGGCTCCCAGCACCATCTGACTGGATTCTCTAAGTGCTTCAACAGAGGAACCACTACACTCATGCATTATAATTCAAGAAATAAAACGTCAGTTACAAGTGATGATGAGCATTCGGATATGTGGCTCCTCTAGCTGAAAAGGGGGTTTATACTTGAAGAATGTTCCAGGGGAAACGCCAACCCTGGAGGCTCTTTGTAGACTGCTGACTTCAGTTCTGAAGGAAGGCAAAATCTGGAAATGCAAGTGAATGTTCTGAAGAGCAAACTTCTGGCGACACAACCTCACTCTCAGATCTGCTTTCCTTGGCACCTCTGTCCACAGTGCCTTCTGCACCCTGCACAGGTGTCACCTCCCTGATTCCCCAGGCTAAGATGATGCCTGTTCTCCACGACCCCACAGCTCCTGTCCATAATCTGCCCCATTGTAGCAACATTCTTTTCCATGTCTCAATTCACTGCTAGACCAGAAACTCCTTGAAGGCAGAGAAGATGTCTTCCTTGGCATTTAATGAGGGTTTAATAAATGTCTGCTGAATTGAGAGAACCCTTTTATGTTTGACACTTAAGAAAAGACGAAAATCAAAGGATAACAAAAGAAACTCACACAAGAATTTAGAAAAACACAAAAAAGCACAATTATGAACCAAGCCCTCACCTCAGACTTCTGGCAGGAAATTTAGGGTTAGTATAGATGCAATCTGAAATTCTAAATTTTCCAGTGATGAGTTTAGAGTACCTATACCATTCATTCATTCATCCATTCATTCAAGGAATATCTACTGAATGTCAGCTGTGTGCTAGGCACCAGGCAAGTGAGAATAATAATGTTTTATACTTACACAAGGTTTTATAGTGTATGTAAGAGTTTCATCCACATAATCTAATCCGAGGAATGTCCAGAAAGTTGCATGGCTGTGTTTCCTAAGATCATACAAAGTGAGAGATTCACCTCTCCTGATGGATGCTGTGCTTAGTGTTCTTTTTACAACCATTTCCATCCAGACTAACACCTCTGAAGAACTTCATGCTTCTCAGTAAGCAAATAATTAAAATCTCCCAACTTTTAAAAGTTTAACATTCAGTTCACATAAGAACCATGCCGCTTAATCAGAGTTTCACTCTAAGGAGATTTGCCATAGAAACAGGCTTTTGCACACAAGAATCTCTCTCTGCAGCAAAGTCCCCTGGGCTTTGTCTAAAGACAGGAAGCTCACTTAGTTATTAAGATAAATAGCAAAGGGAAGCCAAGCAGAAGCTAACTGAATTCTACCATTTTTCTTAGCCTTGCAAAGTTGTCAAAGCCAAGTTTTCCAAAACTCCTCACCAGTGTACTATGAAAGGATGAGCTAGAGGCACCTTTACATGGGCCTTTATAAAAGCCCCTATTCAAAATAAGGTACTGCTAGTGTGGGTTTTGAAAATCCAGAAATAATTAGATATATTTGAGGCATTCAGAACCTAGAAATGGGCAAGCTACAATTTAATTTAGGAAGTATCAAACTTATTTGCTGCAATTTTATGTAGAATAGGTTCTTTTATTTATTTATTTTTTTACAAATTTTTAAGAATCTTCTTAGATACTCCCCTCCCCAGGACGCTAAAGATCTTCTGGCTTATCTAGCTTCAGTATGTGCCTGCCCTGGCTTCCAAGGGTGACTCAGTCTCACAAAAGTGGTTCTTGAGCTTTTGAGCACTTGAAAGTGGCATATATCTGGTTATAGTGCTTGAGAGTAGTAGATGAAACAGGAAAAAAGACATTAAGCAGTACTTCCGGGTATTGAATATCTGGTTATTTCCAAGAAGTTCAAGTAAATTACTTGAGTTATTTCAAGATTACTTCTGGTTGTACCAACTGTATTCTTTTGATTCTTCCAAAACTAAGCCTCACATGAGGTACATGACATATCCCCAGCCCTCTAAAGGTAGATTATTGTTCAGCAAGGCTCATTAAAGCCTGTCAATCCACATTTCTGCCTTACTATTTCCAAATGAAGAGTAAGCAAAATATCACGTAGAGCATACATGTCACCTCTTGTTTTTGATAATTATCCTTTTTTTTTTTTTGAGGAAGATTAGACCTGAGCTAACATCTGCCACCAATCCTCCTCTTTTTGCTGAGGAAGATTGGCCCTGAACTAACATCTGTGCCCATCTTACTCTACTTTATATGTGGGACGCCTGCCCGAGCATGGCTTGACAAGCGGTGAGTAGGTTCACATCCGGGATCTGAACCTGCAAACCCCAGGCTGCTGAAGCAGAAGGTGCGAACTTAACCACTGCACCACCGGGCCAGCCTCGACAATTATTCCACTTTGATATACTTTCATAACATATCTTCCTGAGCTATTGCCTGTGGTTTTGCACTTCAGGTGTGCTTCAGTGTCTTTCCTTGGCTTAGTCTCATGCTGTCCCAGAAACCAGAAAAAGAGTCAGTCTTAGAGGTGAGCTGTTTCTTGAAGCTTCATTTCTGAAATGAGTGGGCTCTCCTGGAACCTTCCAAGATGAAGCTCCTTTTTCATAAAGCCACATTTCTGAAATATAAGTTCTAAAATACTTTCCTTGAAGCATTCAGAGTACAGAAAAAGAGAAACGATGCCTAATTGGTAGCCCCCAAAGTGAAACTAAGGGTATCTTTTTTAAAGAAAGTAACCGCCCGAATAAGAGGGATTTATTGTTTCTTAAGGAGGCTTTCCAACAATCTGGCATTTGAATTCACTGGAGTATTTCCTATAGTGACTTTCCATATGGGGCTACATTGGCAAGAATCAACGAGTGTGGTTTTCAGGTCTTGGAGTTGATTAGGCTTATGCTGTGTTCCGTTTACTGATTATACAGCTGGTCCAGCCCTGCCTTATGTGAGTCACAGCTGCAAGTCCTTCTTACAAATTCTCAATTTCCACTTCCACGTGAAACAGATGGTTCTACTGGGGAACTTAAAAGTCCTTGGTCCACACTGGGCACTTCAGATAGCATTTGGCATGGGAGGAACTTCATGACACAGGCCACATACTATGCAAAATATTTGTTATTCAGTACATATACCTCAATCCAGTTTGGCCTTATAATTGGAATTACTGCAGACTATGGACCAACACTGTACTACCTTGGAATATGAGCGATTTGGCTTTATAACCAAAACATTTTTTCAAGCGCAACTTGGGGAGATGCCAGATCTTTATTATAAACATGGAAACCAACACTTAATCTTTCATGAGTTTTCCTGGACCCTATTTCCTTATTATTCAATGGGCAGATTCCAATATATCTACTTGACATTGGAGAGGAAACATATTCTCCAAGGCAGTGGAAGAAATTCCTTTATTTACCAAATGGAAATTCCTCCACTTGCGTTCCAGGCCTCTTTTGAAAACAACCACAGGAAGAAATGGGATATACTCTTACAGAATCCAAACACTAAAGTACTTTTGCAGATTCTGCAGAGCGAAGACAAAGGAAGAAATTGTGACCCTCCACTTGGAATAATGGTCAGGATGATATAAACATGGCTAGACTTGCTGGTGACATCTTTGTCATTTTCCAAAGCATTATGAGAGGTAGAACAGTTAGCGATATCAGTTTCTACCACTTATGAGGTGACCCTATGAAACTGTAGCAGCCTGATCTTGCCATGGTTGTGTAAAACCAGCCAAGGACTTCATTATGTCAGTAGCATTGGGACAAAACTGAAATGTTAAAGTTTATAAACATAGCAATGATATTAAACCTTGCAAACTGGAAGAAAAAGGAGTTTGTTAGTCCCTATGGTCAATAAAGCAAGACTTGGCCAATTCCTGATAGTTTGATGTTCATATGGTAACTGAAATTATTATTTCATCTACCTTCACTATCTGTGCCTTCTCTCTGATTGTAATTTTCATCTCCTTTTCATGGTGAGTGATTTCAAGAAGCATCATATTGTGTTGAAATAAGGACAGGAGACTAGATTCTTCCACTTCAGGGACTTGGTACCTATGGCAGGTCACTTAAAATCTTTGGGTCTATTTCCTCAATTCTAAGATGGGGATAATAATATCTGCTCCGGGAGAATCAGGTGTATAATATAGGTGAAAGTGTTTGAAAGTTGTAGGTCCTCAAGAACTGTGATATAACTGCCTAGATAGGTAACTCAAGAGACTCTACAGATAAATTACTGGAATTAATAGGGGGGTTCAGTAAGGTGGCTGCAATAATTTCAATATCAAAAACAAATTGCATTTTGATCAACTTGCAGCCAGCACTTAGAAACTGCAATATTACAAACTGCACCACTTATAATTTCAAAATAATATCTAATGTACTGAAGAGAAAGGTATCAAAACATACAAGACTTTTATGTAGAAAATTATACATTTTAATTATTTAAAATGACTAAAGAAGTCCAACATAAATGGAGAGAAATACCACGTTCATAAATATGAAGACAAAATGTCAGTAAAGATGTCGATTTCCCCAAATTTTTTATAGATTTGATAAAATTCCAATGAAAATCCCAACTGACTATTTTTTATGGACGTTTATGATAAGAAAAGGCTCAAGAATGACCCAGATTTTCTTGAAGGAAAAAAAAACAGAGAGACCTGCCCTAGCAAATGCCATTACGAGAATGTGGCAAGGGTGACAGAATAGACAAAGAAAACCTTGAAACAGAGTAGTAAATTTTGATATACAACAGACCTGGCATCTTGGAATAAAGAACTTCAATTACTCAATTTAGCCAGTGGCAGGGGTGGGGGGTGAGACAAGCCCACTGATGTCTCCTAGGACCCAGCAGAAGACAACCACTCTTTGTATATCACAGAACATGACAGCACTCCTTGAAAATGGGAACAACATAAAACCTTGTTACAAAAAAGAATCCTGGTAATTTTCGAATATGTTCAACATAATTCAGAAAAATAGAATAATTATGATATTCACTCATTAGTGAATCTATTATATTAAAAAATAAAAAAAGGTGTCTTGTCCTGAAAAAATGAAATACATGAGTATCAATAGGCAATATATTTTTACATGTTCATAGATTTCCCCAATATTATTTTTTTTCTTGTTGCTATCCTTAAAGGGGGGCTAGTATGACTTATAGGAACACAATGCTTAGCTCTAAAGCTCAATCAAATACATAGAGTGAAGTAGAGATTTAGTACTATCATATTAATACCGCTATCAATAGAGAGAAGCATAGCATGTGGTAGTCACAGTTAGAACCCTGTCCATATCCCCTAGATCCACCTTAGAGATCCTCAAGAACTGTGAAAGCTCTGAGATTTTACCTACTTGTAAGCTAACAAGTCTTTCTGCCATAGTTTCAGGAGCACTGGCAGAAGACATGCGATATCTGAGTCAGAGACAAAGAATAGTTTATTACTCATAGCAATAGTAGCAGCCAGTATATTAGCATTTGCTCCAGTTCCTGAGGCCCAATTCCCACAAGGTGACCTAAAAAGAATCAGTTGACACCTGCATACACAATGGATTGTATTATAGGAAAGGAACCCTGAGCTTAGGGAACTTAAATTTTTATAATGGGCAGTAGGCCTGCCTAAACTTTGTCCCAGAGGGAGATATTATCTTTATTATACTGGACAGAAAACAAACTCACCCTTCCCTCTAGAGGAAGACATGACCTCTATCTCTCAAAAATATTCACTATACAAATTCTGTTGAAAACATATTCCAAAACAAAGGTGTTTTATTCTGCTCACAAGATGTATGAAGTGTGAGAGAGACGTAGAGATTAGCCTTTCTACAGAGGTTACCTGCAGACAGCTGCCCACGTTCAGATGGCTTCCTGTGTCTCCCTCAGGACAGGCTCCGGCCACGGCAGTGTGCTGGATCACCTGCACGGGCAGACTGGAAGTGCAGAGGGGCTGAGGGCCCAGCAGAGATTCCAGATGATAACATACACAGTCCTGCTTCATCACCTCACACTGAGACAATCCTGAAGTGTGTTCTCCACAGTATCTCAGCAGAACTGCGCCCCAGGTTCCCACAGCAATAATCAGCTCATTAACACGTTATTTATTGGCTTTCCTCCTTTCCCCGCATCACCTCCATATTCTCTCACTGTGCTCCTGGGATCAACTCCCAAATAAACTACCTGCACTCAATTCCTGGTCTCAGAGTCTGGTTTTGGACAACCCATACCAAGACAGACAGAGCAAAGAAATAAACACATGCTGAATTTTCAGTGTCCGTAACCAACATCTTTATCTTGTGATGTGTAGATATGGCCTCAAAAATGAAAGGAAGTCATACTTTAAACATCTTGGTATGAAAACAAATTCTTTCCTCTAATAGGATGGTTCCTGATTCACAGAGTTACCATGATGACTCAAATCTTGATTCTCCTGAGGTTCCAGCTGTAGTAAAGCAAGATAATCCTAAACCTGATGCAGTCCAACCTTCTGCAACAGATTTATTGAAGACTTTGGCAAGGCTGCAGGCCAGGGAATGAGTTCATCCTTCAGAAATACGCCTCTGCCTCTTGCCGCTCCAGTATTTTGAAATGTGGCAAGGCAGGCATAAGCAACTGGCTTGGCATAAGCCAGTGTATCTAAAACCCAATGTGTGTAAACATACAAATTGCTTGTGGGTTCCTAGATCTGGGCAATACTGCCTGACTCATCACATCTGCCCTAGGGCTCCTCCACACTCCTCCATATGGCACACTGTGGCTGCAAGAGTATGTTTGGAGTTGTACCAACTAAACTGTGTATCTTTTGGCAAGATGCTATGTCTCTTTAGTATTTGCTCTCTTCACTTATTAAATGGAGGTGATAACATCTACATCTCATGGTTTTGTTGTGAGGATTATATGTAACAATATATATAAAATTCACATCACAGGTGCCCATTTCTTTCATCCAGCAAGTATTTATTGAGCATTGTTTATGTGCTAGGCATTGTTCTAGGAGGCTGGTATACATCAGCAAACAAAATAGACAAAGATCCCTGTCTTAGTGCAGCTTATATTCCATCAAGGAGAGAGAGACAATGAATAGGAAATAAAATACACAAGTAAATTATTTAGGATGCTAGATAGTGGTAAACCCTAGGGAGAAATTAAAAGTACAGCAAAGTAGGGAAGCCTCAGGAGGGAGGGTGCGGGGTGGGGTAGCATGCGGTATCAGATAAGGTGGTCAGGGTTCTCAATGAGAGGTGAAATTAGAGAAAATACTAGGAGAGGAAGAAGTTGAAGCATTGATATTTGGGGAAAGAGTGCTCTAGGCAGAGGCGTAAAAATACTTCAAGGTACATTAAATTTCTTCCACTAGCCATCTTCATAGTGGCTTTTTAATTGAATTAAACAATACTGACAATAACAAGAAAAGAAACATGGTAAACATTTATTTAATACTCATTATGTGCCAAGCACTATGTAGGCTTCTCATATATCAACTAAAATGATTCTCATAGCAACCCTTTGATACAGGTACTATCTTTGAGAGAGGTACTATCCTATTTTGAGACAGTAAAACTGAGGCAGAGAGAAATTAGTAAATTCTTCAAGGTCACTCAGCAAGTAAGTGAAGAAGGGAGGAGTCAAACAAAGCATTCTGACTCAAGTATTGAGCACTCAACCACGACACAATACTGCCTTTCTTTCATTAAAAGGACAGTTAAAGGGGTGCTGGACAGGTTGCTTGGGGTAGGAGATGGGGGTGTGGAGAGAGGTCTGGACCGCAAAGGGGCATGAGGTGTCTTTTGGGGGTAATGGAAATCTTTTGCTATTCTTTTGTGGCAACTATTTCACAACGAGCATTAAAATTTATTGAACTGTACACTTGAAATGGATGCAATTTATTAGACAAATTATTCCTCAATAAAATTGGCTTTAAAAAAGGGTGCTAGAAAAATTAGCTTTGCGTATCTTGAAATCACCAATTCCGTTCACCCCAGTTACCCTACAGAACATTTCTCTCTATTTAACCATATTTCTAATGCATGGGCTAAGTGTGATTTATGTGTTTTCTCTTAACTCCCTTATTTTTCCTTGAGGTATGACTTATACGGACTATTAAATTTGAATCTCTCCCCAGACTCCAGGGCTGGGTTTCTACCTTTAATGAGTGAGTACCCAATGAATTTGACTGACCGAAAAATAGTCTAACAGTTTGTCTTTGTTCACTGCTTGTGGTAGGCAGACTTCTAAGATGGCCTATAAGATTCCTACTCCTGGTACATACACCCTGTATGACCACCTACCCTTGAGTGTGAGCAGGACGTGGGAATATGATGGGGAATACAAGGTAATGCTTGATTAGGTTACCTTAATTGGCAAAGATGATGGGATGTTACTCCCATGAGTACATTACATTATATAAGACTCCACAGTAGCTAACTGGAGAAAGACTCTCCCTTGCTGGTCTTGAAGAAGTAAGCTGCCATGGTGGGAGAGGGCCTGTGAGAGGGCCACATGGCAAAGAACTTCAGGGGGCCTCTAGGAGCTGAGAGTGGCCCCTGGATAATAGCCAGCAAGAAAGAGGAACCTTAGTTCTGCAGTGACAAGGAACTAGATTCTACCAACAACATGAACATGGAAGAGGATCCTGAGTTCATGATGGTACCTTCTTTGCAGCCTTGAATGATCCTGTGTAGAGGATCCGGTTAGGTATTCCTGGACTCCCGAGCCATGGAAACCATGAGATAATCAATGGGTGCTATTTTACGCCACCATGTTTGTGGTACTTTGTTACCCAGCCACAGAAACTGAATACACTCCTCCTTAAAAAGATTCATTTACTCATTTAACATTTATTGAGCCCTTGCTGTGTGTATTGCCCCAGATACAGCTCTCTCAGACTGGAAATTTCCACCATACTTCCCTTGGTTTAAACTAATTACATTTGAGTGCTTTCCTCTGTGTTCCTCGTGCAGCTTATCATGGGGCTTAGAGCACAGTCCTAGGAGCCAAACTACCTGGGTTCAAATCTCAGTTCGGCTTACTAGTTGTCTGACCTTAGGTAAATCATTACCTCTTTGTGTCTCGGTTTCCTCATTTGTAATGGGGGATAATAGTAGTTTCTACTCCATTCAAATGGGTCATATTAGTCAAAGTAGGTTAGGTTACACTGGGGCAGCAAAGTAACCATGGAACCTCAGCGGCTTAAAGCAGTAAGAACATATTTTTCACTCATGCTAGGTGTTCAACTTGGGTTTTCAGGGGGTTCTGCTTCTCATAGTTACTCAAGGACTCCAGCTGGTGACAGGTCCTCCAAATCGAGATGCCACCATCTTAACATACAGCCTAGAGAGAGCTGGAGGGTCATTCCCCACCTTGCCCATGAAGTAACACATGTTACTTCTGCTCACAGTCCATGCTTTAAAACCAGTCACATAGCCCCACCTAATTTCAGTCGGTCCGGAACACACTTGAACAAAGAAGGAGGCTGTCATGTAGAAATCTTTCCAGGTAGAGAAAAGAGCCAGGATACAGACTCTGAGGAAGGAATGACTGACATATTCAACAAGGAAGAAGCCCACGGTGACAGCTGTGTGGTGACTAAGTACAAGAGTTTCAGAAGAAAACACTGGAGAGGCAGGGGATGGGTGAGATCATGCAGGGTCTCGCCATGATCCACACAGCAGCAGCTCATTCTGCAGAAATGAACCTCCATCTCTCTGAGAGTTTCTGCTGACTGTCCTATCTAAAATAGCATTCCCCTTTCGCCAGTCGCCCCCATTCTTCAGCCAGCTTTAATTTCCTCCATTGTACTTACATGTAATTGTACCATGTATTTATTATTGATCCCCCACAGTCTCCTCTACTGGAGAGTAAAATCCACAAGGGCAGAGATAGATTCCTGTCTTGTTCATTGTATCCCCAACATCTAGTAGAGTACCTGCACCTAGTAGACTTAATAAATGCTCGTTGAATGACTAACTGAATGAATGAATGTGTGAGTTTGGCTTTCCTTCTACACACCGAATTGGATGAGTTCAGTTAAGGACTGCATTGTCTGCCTCAAAGGCCATTCCAAGATAAATTTTCCATTTAGGTCCTATAAGATTCAATCACTAGAGAGAATGTTAGTTCCTCATAGGAACTGATGGCAGGAAACACATCTGTCTCTTACATCTGAAAATCACGGCACTTCTAGACCAGATAAAGGAAAAGGCCTTCATAGGAGTGAGTGGCACTTGGCTCTTTCCATCAGTGAGCCCTAATGAAATCTATTAGAAAGGGTCTCTGAGGAAAAAAGCAGTTCTGGGAGCCACATCCATCCTCGGGCAAGCTTGCTCTCAGCAAAGAGCAGATCCAACTCCCTTGAGTATTTAGAAATCCAAACTTTCTTCCCCTGTAGTCTTTCAAATTGAGAGGTGTCTGAATAAAGCCAGACTGTTGAAGATCAGCTTAGTTTAAATTCACTTTCCTAGAGAAGAATATATGTATTTTTCATTATTAAATATCTTTGTTTGAAAGCCTTGTGTACTTTTTTCAAGTAGGTTTTATTTTTTTAATTGAGATATAATTGACATATAACATTATATTAGTTTCAGCCATGCAACATAATGTTGCAATATTTGTATATATTGCAAAATGATCACTACAATAAGTCTAGTTAACATTCGTCACCACACGTAGTTATAGTTTTTTTCTTGTGATGGGAACATTCAACATTCAAGATCTAGTCTCTTAGCAACATCCAAATATGCAATACAGTATTATTTAACTATAGTCACCATGCTGTACATTACATCCTTAAATATTGTATATGGGACAAGCAATCGACAAATTATCTAAATGTGTTCTCATGATAATATCGACTGTAGATATTACCATCACCATGTTATAGACAAGGAAACAGAGATCCAGAGAAGTAAAGCCATTTGCCCCAAGTTCATCCAATTACTAAGGAGAGAAAAAGAATTTGAATATGTATTTTCAGATTTGCAGATCAGTGCTCATCCTATATTCCACGACTAGAGGTAATAAACTGTGGTATGACTTCCAGATTAAATCTTTCTGCTCTTAAATAACTCACTTTGTTATAAATACTTGTTTAAATATCTGTGTTTCACCCAGAAATTCCACTTCTAGGTATCTGATAAATGAAAACGCATGTCCTCCCAAAGACTGGTACACAAATGTTCATAGAAGTGTTATTCACAACAGCCAAAACACAGAAACAATCCAAATGTCAATCAACTGGTGAATGGATAAACAAAGTATGGTGTATCCATACAATAGAATTCTATTCAGCAATAAAAATGAAGTACTGACACATGTTACAACATGACGAACCTCAAAACTTATGGGAAGTGGAAGAAGAAGCAAGACAAAAAAAATCACGTGTTGTATGATTCCATTTATATAAAATGTCCAGAATAAGCAAATCTTTAGAGATAAAGTAGATTAGTGGTTGCCAGGGGCTGGGGCAGAAAAAGGGGAGTGACTGCTGATGAGAATCATGGATGTTATTGGGTGATGGAAATGTTCTAAAATTGGATTGTGGTGATGGTTGCACAATTCTGTAAATTTACTAAAACTTATTGAATTGTATACTTAAAATGAGTGGATTTTATGGTGTGTAAATTATACCTCAATAGAACTGTTTAAAAAAGAGTAAGAAAAAGCAAGAGAGAGAGAGAGAGAAAGACAGACAGATGTCTGAGTTGCCGCTTAGACTGTTAACTATCTGAATGCAAAAAGCTATCTGCATTTTTCAATTCTATACCCTGAGTGCCTAGCACAGTTGCTAGGCACTGAGTAGAAACTCAAAGAAGCTTTGCTTACTGATGGACTAAATGAGCGAGGTGGTGGGGTTGATAGATTTGCCTTACTAAATTTTCTTCCCCAATCTCTCCAAGGTACAGATTTCTTCTTACCCATCACAACCAGGTTTTGGAAATGTATCTCAGGGATGACGAAACAAACAAATGTTCTTGTGTACAGAGCAGTTCAGTAGAATGTTATCAAGGAAACCACATTCCTATCTTGGAGGCTAGGGATGGAGCTGAAAGATGTGACTGGAGTTTAGACTTCCTGCAGGCGGTAAAGCTTCCCCACTGCAGGCTCTGATGGCCAAGAACCAGGGGCCCCTGTCAAGGAGATATAGATCAGGTCTGACCAGGAACTGGTCAGATAGGATGCCCTACAGACTGCCCATAACCCAGGGCTAGGAAGGAGGCCAGAGGAGGGACAATAGCATCTCTGGAAGTCAAAATATTTTCTCTTACTGAGTTGCCAACTTGCAGGGAAGGAAATTAAAGCAAAGCTGCTTTCCTAATTTAGGGCAAGGATATTTTCCATATTTTTGTAGAAATCTTTTATTTATGAGACACAAGAAGAACCAGGGCCATACAGAAAGCAACAGTGTCTACTGGCCTTTTAGCACATGGCAGGTTGCACAGTTCCTTCTTGTGCTTTTTTAAATGGTTCAAAAAAAGAAAGTTCAACTTGTAAAATCACAGACATCTAATTCTCTCTGAGATTTAAGGCCAAGAGATGTGACCTGAGCTGAGTCACATATGAGTCAAAGGGAACTGCCCTCTCTCTCTTCCACCCACAGCAGTGCCCTCTCCATAAAAAAAATCAAACTGTATTTGTCCCAGATTAACATCAAATCCTGAGATGATGTGGGAAAATGACCTTTTGCTTTATTTGTATGGTGTAGTAATGGCGTCCTTGTGTTTCCTCCTTCCCAACCCTCTGAAAACACTTTCCGAATTTATTTCAGCTCTGGCCAAGGAAGAATACAATAGGAATACAGCAGTAATTTTGTCATTTTAATGATTCAATCATGAAAGAAAACATCACCATCGTGCTGTGTTTGAAAATTCATTCCAAATTGATTCATGAATTTTTATGAGATTTAGGATGACAATCTGATCTCCAAAATCTTAGAAAGCAGCTATTTCTTCACCTAAATCAACCATAAAGGCTGTAGCTGGCTGGGATTAAAATTTACAATTTTGTGTGGCAAAGACTCTACAACGCATTTTCGCCCAACTTTCTAACTAAAATCCTATGGTGACACAACAGAAGATAAGAGCACACAGCACCAGCAAGAGCTAGTGCTTTGCTGGACTCTCATAGGTATTTCTACTAACTGTATGGTTGATTGAAATGTTTTTTAAAACGTAGTGGTGTGGCCCTTGAAAGTATGTGAGAACATTTTTCCATTTCTCCCCTCCTGTCTGCCCAACTGTTGAGAAATACATGAACTGTCCCAGCCTAAAGTCTGGGGAGCCAACTTTCTACTGTGTGATCACAGCATTTTATGTGTCTCGCTTTGGTGGCATTGGTGGATTTCTCTCTTCCTGCATTCAATTCAGGACTGCAACACCCACAAGACACCTGAGCAAAGTGGAAGGTGATGTTGGGGGACTGAGGAGACAGGTAGGAGTTACATAGCATTGCCTTGAATTCAACTATGGGTTGACTTGGAAAAGACTTGGTTGGAGGAATGGAGAGGGATGAAGGAGGGAAAGAGGGGAAAGAGGTCATGAGAAAGCACAGTTATCATTTAAATGTTGATTCCACACCACTTTTCACTCAATGAGCGTGTCCCTCCAGGAGTGCACTAGCTTAGAAAATGTCACTGTTCCAAAGTCAGAACAACTGACTTTATTCTGTCAGTGTCTGTCTCTGCATGCTTCCCAGAGACGGAGCAGCTCTCCAAACTGAGCTGGATTTAGCGTTCAGTCACCCATTTTTAAATACAACATGGCCTTCAGTTGGAAGCCAACTAATTCAGACAGTGCTCAACCAAAGACCCTGAGATGAGCTCCATCATTAGAAAATAAACTAGCAGAGCGGTTAGAAGCAGAGGAGATAGAAAATTCCACCTGGGTCAGGTAGAGCAGAACTAGTTGTAAGTAGACTAGACATCTGACTTGGGGCTAGGACCTGAATGCATCAAACTGCTGACCAGTTGTTGATCTGAGAAAGGATGCGATCAGCACCCACGTGGACAGAGTGTGAGCTCAGGGAATTCAGTTGAAAGAAGTCATTATTAACTTATGTAGAAGGGATTGTTGGTTATTCACTCTCCCCTGCTTCCTTGGTTAGAGAACTTCACTGTCCTGTGGGGAGGATAACGTGTCCAGCCAAAACATTTTAATTTTCCAGCCTCTCTTGTCCTTGGTCATTGCAAAGTCACTAGGCACTGGCCAGTGAAACATGAGCAACAAGGTGAATGGACTTCTGGGAAGGCTCCCAGCTAGGCCATTCATTCATTTATTTATTCATGCACTTATGCAGAAAACATCTATTGACCACTTACTGTGATTCAGTCACAGGGCAAGGAGCTGGGAAAGAAGACTGAGACACGGCTCTTACCCCACAGTCTAGTGGGGAAAGGCAAATCAAAGTAAACAGGCAGTGATGGTATGATATGATGAGGTTCACCTATTATGCAGGTGAGTACGGGGTGCTGTGCAGACAAAGAGGAAGGGCATTGACCCAGGCAGGAGTCAGGGCAGGTTCAGTTGAGTTGGTGACAGAAGGTGAAAGAGCACTAACTAGCTGAAGCAGGGGGGACACTCCCAGCAGGAGGAGTGGCATATTTAATGGCCGTTGGTGTACTTCAGGGAGTTCATTGTTTTCAGTGAGTCCTTAATTCTTCAGCCCTCAAGATCACTAGATCAGCATAGGAATTAGAAGTTCTGCAATTGAGAGACTCCTTGAAGGAATAATGTTTTGGAACAAATGGTCAAGTTCAACTATTGAATAATAGACGAGAACAGGGAATCAACATTTTTTAAAAATCATCTATCCATGTTGCTGCACATATATGCACCCTGTTGCTTCTAACTATTGGACCATATTTCATAGTGTGTGTCTACCACTTTAACTTATTCATTCCCCCATTGATGGACATTTGATTGCCTATAACTCCCCACTGCCAGAATATGCTGTGGTGAACATCTCTTGTGCTGCCCTTTATGGACCTGTGTAAGAATTTATCTGGGATATATATACTCAGGAGCAGAAGTGCTGGGTCATAGGGTAAGGTACTTCAACGGGACAAAGTATTACAAGACTGGCTTCCAGGATGGCTACACCAGTTTATAGCCTGACAGTGCATGAAGAGTCCCAGATCCCCATGTCCTCACCAACACTTGGCATTTTTCAGCTTTCTACTCTTTGCCAATACGCTGAATTGAAAGTGATATCTCATTGTTGTTTTAATTTGCATTTCTCTAATAACAAATGAGCTTGAACATTTCTTCATACAATCATCATCATCATCATCTCTCTCTCTCTTTCTTTCTTTTTTTTTTTTTTGTTCTTTTTGTTTGTTTGTTTTCTCTTCTGGGAATTGACTATTCATATCCTTGCCCGATTTTTCTCCTGGGCTCCCTGATCCTAGCATTGCTGCTACAACCTGAGTTGAGGCAAAGTGCTCCTACTAGCAACCTGGGAGTCAATACAGGGAAGTGAGGAGCAACATAGCAGAATGATAACGACATGGACCATACTGCCCTGGTCCAAATCCCTCTTCCACTCGTTATAGCTGAGTGACCTTGGACAAGTTACTTAACCCCTCTATGCTTCAGTTCTCCTATGTGTAACCTACCTCATAGGGTTGTTGTGAAGATTAAATGTGTTAGTATGTATAAAATGTTTAACACAGTGCCTGGAATGTAGGAAGTATTCACAAATATTAGCTATTATTATTAGACTACTGTCTGCCTCCTACTTAGCCATGCTCTGTACCCCTAAGAAAACAGATACTTGTACCAGCAGGCAGCAGGAACAAGGCAGAGAGAAAACAGCCTTAAGCCTAGGATCAGAGCTCACCACTCCTACTCACATGTGTAACTCTAGCCAAGGTCTTGGGCTCTGGACCTGTGTTCTCCCACCTAGGTAGGCTCTTTAAAGAGCCTTCAGAGAAATCCACCAATATTGCCACTTCCCACCCTACCTGTTATGTGGCTCCATGATGCTACCACAGAAGCAGTCATCCTAGAACATGAAGTGCCCTTGAGGAGAAGGACATGTGTGGGAAGATGGAGGATGGAAATTAAAGGAACCTGGGTCCCAGGTACATGTGGAGCTAACATCCCAGCCTCCTTTAAACAAGAAAACAATAACCTCCTATCCTTTAAGCTATCATTGTTTTGAGTTTTCTGATGCAGGCAGCTAAATCTCATCCTCATTTATACATTGTTTAAATGTAAAATGAATTCCACCTTGAGATATAAAAGCATGTCCTCTCTGTGGCTGAAGACAGACCACAGTGGAACTTTCCTGCAAAGAGGAATATTTACAAAGTAATCGCTTTACCTCCAGGTAAGTAGGGATTATGTACTTTATTTTAAAAGAAATCACTGTGCATTCAATTCAAATGTTTCTTGCTGAGCTTTTCTGGTTCAGCATTTTAAGCTCACGTGATTAATTTTACTGAGGGTCTAAAGCACATAGACATAAAAACTGAAACTAAATCACAGATAAACAAGCAGTACACATAGCAAAATATGAAAAGGCAAAGAGACAGATGTCCTAACACCCAAACAATTATTCATAAACTATAATTAGAAGGAAAAAGGCACAGGATGTTCCTACCTGTTTATAAAAATTAACAAATCTCAGCCAAATCCTCCTTCTTTTCCTTATCTCCAGTAATTGCCAAGCAAATTCAACTGCGAAGATAAAGAATTTGCCAATCCCTTCCTTCACAGATTTATTCTTCTTTGTATACGCTGTTCATTTTTCTCAACATTTCAACAGATGTTCTTTAGACCTACCTTTAAATAAATTGCCTCTTTCTACTTAAGTACAACGGGCCTCACGTACAAAGCAAAACCAACATTTAAGAATAATTTACTTTCCACCAAATTAAACAATGGGCCCAAAAGGAATATGTCATTCTGGAGATGCTAAAAACAGGCACGGCAGGTGAACTGGCTTTCCCACCTTCACCCAGTCTATTCATGGCAAAGTCAAAACTGGCTCCAAGCCTAGAACAATCCTGCAATTCCACCACTTTCATCACTCACCTGCCATCTTCTTAGCTTTCTCAATCTTATTTGCCGATTCACCACACATTACTCATTACTCACTGATCATTAGGTTTCTGATCCTCATAACTACCCATGTCATTACATATTTTATAAAATCAGGCAGTCTTATATTTTCCCCCTTTTCTGCAGAACTTGGTTCTCTTCTTATCTCTTCAAATATAAGAATAATGACACCAAGTTATTGAGCCAGTTGTTACTGTGTTTACATGGGCTTTGCATGCAAATCTAATTTTCCCTCTCAGTACTTTTATGAAGTAAGAACTGTAGGAGATAATGAAACGTGCTCAGAGAAGTTAACTTGCTAAAGTTCCCAAGACGCTTCCACTTTATGCGCCAACCTTCTTCTGTCTAGAGTAGCACTGTCCAATAGAAACATGACGCAAGCCACATATGTAATTTTAAATGTTTTATTAAGCAGATTAAAGAAGTAAAAATAGACAGATGAAATTGACTATGTCTGGATATTTTATCTAACCCAAATATCCAAATAGTAACATTTAAACATGCAATCAATTTAAAAATAATTATTAAGATATTTTACATTGTTATAGCATATCTCAATTTGGACAATAAATTTTCATTAGAAATACTTGACCTGGATTTAGATTTCATAAAATATACAGTTGAAAAAGTAGATTCAGGGGCTGGCCCAGTGGCATAGTGGTTAAGTTCACACACTCTGCCTCGGTGGCCTAGGATTCACCAGTTTGGATCTTGGGTGCAGACCTACATACTACTTATCAAGCCAGGCTGTGTCAGGCATCCCACATATAAAATAGAGGAAGATGGGCACAGATGTTAGATCAGGGCCAATCTTCTTCAAAAGAAAATAAAATAGAATAAAATAAAAAGTAGATTCACATACCGAAGTTGTACCAAACATATCTAAAAGTCTTTTGGACACTAAGCATAGCATCAGTTTTTTTCAGTAAACTCTAAGTTTAACTTCATTATAATTATATAAAATTAAAACCAGTTTGTCAGTCGCTCTAGCCACATGTCAAGTGCTCAACAACCACATAGGGTCAGTGGCCGGCATATTGGATAGCACAGCTCCAATCTAGGAATGTGTCCTTACAGACAACTCAACTATACATCTGAGCTCAGGTGGTGAGGATGTCTCCTCCTCCATGAGAAGAGCTCATCATTGCCCATCCTTCAAGGCCCAACTTAGATCTCCTCCTACACTGACTTTCCTGCTCCATTCAAAAGGAATCCAAAAATCCACTCCTCCTCTGAACTGGCACAGCACTTTCTCTGGGCCTCCTGAACAGCCATCACATTTCTCTTCGTATAAAAGACAGTTCCTTTCGTTTCTGTCTCTTGTACCATCGTCTTTGGCCTACCTCAAAACTGTGTAAAAAGCAGCGCTTCAAAAAATATTTTTTTGCCTGAATCACCAAAAATAATTTGTGAAAGAAGTATTAAAAAGAGACGTCTAAACCTTTGAAATGAACGTGTTTACTCTCCACAAACAAAACCATAAGAAGAGGAAAAGAACTTTAGTAAAAAATTATAATCTCTTTGGTGTCCTTCTGTAAGTTGAGAAGGAACGTGGAAGAAAGAAATATTAGTGTACCTTGTTTTTTTATAACAGACACATTGGTCTCACAAACCAAGGGGCATTTTCAAAGTACATATTTATATATCTATCTTACAGTAAGGGAGAATAAATATCCACACAACCTTCCATGGAAAACAACTTGGAATGTTGGGGAACATAGTTTAAAACTATTAAAAGATATGCATGAGTAGGCAAGAAAGTAAGAAACACCCAGGTTTCAAAATAACCAGAGAGGACATTGCAGCCCTACTGCCAGTGTTTGCCCAGAAGGTATTTGTTGAACCCAGTGAATCTAAATTCTAGTTTTCCTGGCCTCATAGGATTCAGGGGATGAAATGCAAATTCCAGGGTCTGCCCAAGGTGTCAAGTTGAATGAGACATTCCTTCCCACAAAGCTGGAACTCCAGTAGGATAAACCCTTGCGGTAAAAGGGAACACCCCTCACTCCAATCATAAGCAGGAAAATTTCCTACCTCAAACCTGGCCAGTAGAAACAACTCCAGTGTACATCAACAGTAGAATGGACACATTGTGGTATATACATGTAAGAAAATGTGGCAGAGCAACAAGAAACAATAGACTATAGATGAACACAGCATTGTGGATGAACTCACAAATAGAATGATAGGCAAAAGACCCAGACGCAAAAGAGTACATACCATATGATTCCATTTATATAAAGTACAAAACTGGGGAAAGCTAATCTATGGTGATAGAGGTCAGAACATTAGTTAACCTTGAAGAGGGTGGATTGGAGACCATGATTATTTATTAACCTTCAGCAGCACTGTAGTTTGAAATTTGAAGGCATGACATCCACTTGTAGTATTTGTTCATATATATGGGTGTGTGTATTTATACATATAATATATATATTAATTATAAGTATATATAATTTAAATTTTAAATTTATATATTTAGTTATATATAATTATATATATTTAGCTATATAATATAATTATATATATAATTATAAATATATACATTTAATTTACGTTCATGTTCTCTGCATAGAATGCTGATATAGTCTCCTAAGCAGTCTCTCGCCTCAAATCTCTTGCAGATTTCTAGCACTCTAATCCACTAAAACACAGCCCAAAACTCTGGGTGAGTGGCCTCTTTGCATCCCAGGAACTGAGGTCTAAGGGTGGCAGGATGTAAAGTATCAGGTCTGAATATCAATTGCACACAGCTCGCACACACAGGGAAGGAAATGAGGGCAAAACAAAAGGCTCTCCCAGTGTCAGTCTTAGTGGTCATCTGCCCATTTGCTCTCAGTGGGAGTCAGTTCCCAGAAGCCAGTGGGGCACCACTGTGAGCAAAAGAGACAGGAGAGAGAGATGGGGGTATCTCTCCTAACTGATGGGATTTTGTTCCATAGAGAAGCCTGTGTCTGTGTTGTAGAAACAGGAGAAAGCAGATCCAGGATACCTTCTTTGACATGACAAATAGGACATGAGTGCAGAAGGGAGGGTGTGCCTTTACAAACGGTGGTGTGTAGATCCATCTGGATGTGCAGCTATCTGGCTAGCTCAGCTAAGCCAATTGTACAAGTGGACATTGTGCCCTCAAATTTCAAAATACAATGCTGCTCAAGGCTAATAAATAAATGATGAAGATAAATCAATTTCCACCTGTGTCTTTCCCAGATACTTTCAAAATCCCAGCTTACCAAGAGCTTTCATAGTTCATTTCCTCATAGGTACTTTTGTGATTTCATCAGAAATGAGCGGCTGATGGGTTCCCTTGTGAAAGTGCCCCATTTGGGCAAGTTAAATGAGTAAATCTGGTTAAAAAAATATATTCACCAAGAGCCTCTGGGTATAAGGTACAATTCCCAAGAGCCCAAGCATTCTTGGCTACTTGTAAGTATTATTGGAAGGCACCCAAAACAAACACTCCATTTGCCTGATCTTCAGCAAAGAAAATATCAGCCTGTGTGAGCTAATGTGGATGTTATTTTAGAATTAGCTTCGCTGCCATTTCAGGGTAGCTAATACCATTGTCCTCACCTCAAAGCCTTTTAAACTGAGATTTAGAAGGCGGGCAAGCTGCAAAGCTTGTGACTTTGAGTGTGGTTCTAGAAAACCTCACATATCAGTAGATTTGGCCTGGTCATGCAGAAGACTTTCCCTCAAGTTACTAAGCATTTGGATCATGGAGGAAGTTGAAATATTGATAGGAACAGCAAGGGCTGGCTTCATGGGTGTGCAACCTGGGCAGTCACCAGGGCTTTGCACTGCAAAGGGTCCCACAATTAGTTTAATACTCTGCTGTCACCATCTTGAAATGCTTAATAAGTCTTGAACAAGGGGGTCTACGTTTTCATTTTGTACTGGGCCTCCCAAATTAGGTGACGATCCTGGAAACAGCAGTGCGGCTTTACTCCTACGCCCTCCATAAACATCTTCCTTTCTTGTCGTTTGCATATAAAATATTCTCTATTCACACTAAATTAAAATTTTACTTTTTAGGTACTGGGTATCTTTGAAAGGTTTGGCCCACCAGAAGGATGAAAAAGAGGATCAAAGAGTAGTAATGTGAAAAGATACCATCAGAGGGCATGGAAACTGGATACAGGATATATAGGAATTCCCTGTACCATCTTTGCAACTTTTCTATAAATCTAAACTTATTCCAAAATAAAAAGGCAAGCTTATCATAAATTTACAAAGTAAAACAAGTATTTTTAAAAAGACAATTGTAGGTAGCTGGGCAGCATGGCCGCTGCGTGTGGCCGAGGCCCAGGCTGCTGCAGGGGCTACAGAGCCCCGCCTGCTGCTGCTGCCCCCTGGGAGTTAAAAGATATCTTACAGATACTATTGTGAAATTAAAAGAATTTCAGCATAAGAAGGTGGCTATTTCATATAATCTTCCTGGCACCAAAGGATCCCAGAGAAATACCAAAACTACTGCCACAACCAGTCCTCTCGAGATCTGTGCCACTCAAAGTAAGGTTCAAGGATCAACAGCAAACGGGAGGTTGAGAGAAATGCCAGACCTCAGGCCCCAGAAGATTATTATGCACTGTAAAGTCTGAGAAGAACTGCTCCAGATGCCTGGTTTTCAAACTTTTTGATGCAACCCTCAGGAAAAAATACATTCTACATTGCATCGCCAGTAAACACATACATATCTATATATAAATGAAATAAAATGAAACAAAACAAAACAGACAATTGTAATATAATAAAAAATAAAAACAAAGAAAAGCTTCTCACATCTGAAAATTAAAAATAAAAAAGAAACAATAATGCTCTTCTAAAAAATTACTGGATCAAAGAAAAATTAAAAATGGAAATTATAAACTTGACAATATAACACTAATGTTACTTGCAGAACTAGTAAAGGATTTAATTAAAATGTTTAGATATAGCAAAACTATGTTTAAATATCAATAGTTTCCTTTTGCCAACAATAGCAAAAATGAAAATCCCCTTTGCAATTGCCACAAAAACTATAAAAGAGCTATGAATCAATTCAGTAAGAAATTTGCATTAACAATATACACGTGTGAATGGACTATAAAATTTTGCTAAAACATACTAAAGAAGACCTGAATAAATGAAGAAGCATACTCTATTTCTGGATGAAAAGATTTAACTTTTTAAAGATATCAGTCTTCTCCAAATTAACACATAAAAATAAATTCTTTTAGTAATCTGGAAAAAAAATAAGGTAAAGAAAAATCTCTCTATCGCCTTCAGGGGGAGGGGCTGGAAAGTATCCTGGGGGGAAGGGCAAGGTCACAGCCTGACTCTCGAGACCCAGAAACACAGAGCCTGCCTAAAACTGGGGCTTAACTAGGTCAACAGTGGCTTAATTCACTTAGAAATATGTTTAGTGAGTGTCTCTTGTATGAGTGTGCTCTAAGATGTTACAGTTTACAGAGGGAAAAATAGTCCCTGCCCTTGTCTCCAAAAAGTGCACACTTGATCAGGAGAGAGAATTTGACCATGGCTACAGAGGTAGGGCAAAGGGAGAGTGCAAAGCTGAAGTGGCAATCTCAAGCCAAGGTAGCTGGGAGAAGAACTTTTTCTTTTCTGAACGTGGAAAAGGAAAAAGGACATGGAAGCAAAAGTTCAGGGCAAGGCTCACCACTCTTTTTCAACATAGTACTGGAGGTTTTGGCCAGAGCAATTAGGCAAGAAAAAGAAATAAAAGGAATCCAAATAGGCAATGAAGAAGTGAAACTCTTGCTGTTTGCAGACGACATGATTTTATGCATAGAAAACCCTAAAGAAGCCATTGGAAAATATTAGAAATAATCAACAACTACAGCAAAGTTTCAGGGTACAAAGTCAATTTACAAAAGTCAGTTGCATTTCTACACTCCAATAACGAACTAACACAGAGAGAACTCAAGAATACAATCCCATTTACAATCGCAACAAAAAGAACAAACTATCTAGGAATAAACTTAACCAAGGAGGTGAAAGACCTATACCAGGAAAACTATAAAACATTACTGAAAGAAATCGATAATGACATGAAACGGAAGGATATTCCATGCACATGGATTGGAAGAATAAACACAGTTAAAATGTCCATACTACCTAAAGCAATATACAGATTCAAAGCAATCCCAATCAGAATCCTAATGACATTCTTCGTGGAAATAGAACAAAGAATCTTAAAATTCATATGGGGCAACAAAAGACCCCAATAGCCAAAGCAATCCTGAGAAACGAGAACAAAGCTGGAGGTATCACAATCCCTGACTTCAAAATATACTACAAAGTGATAGTGATTAAAATAGCATAGTACTGGTACAAAAACAGACACCCAGATCAATGGAATAGAATTGAAAGCCCAGAAATAAAACCACACATCTACGGACAGCTAATCTTTGACAAAGGAGCCAAGAACGTACAATGGAGAAAGGAAAGCCTCTTCAATAAATGGTCCTGGGAAAACTGGACAGCCACATGCAAAACAATGAAAGTAGACCATTATCTTTGTCCATACACAAAAATAGACTCAAAATGGACCCAAGACTTGAAGGTAAGACCTGAAACCACAGAACTTCTAGAAGAAAATATAGGGAGTACACTCTTTGACATCAGCCCTAAAAGGATCTTTTCAAATACCACATCTACTCAGACAAGGGAAATGAAAGAAAAAATAAACAAGTGGGACATCATCAGACTAAAGAGCTTCTGGAAGGCAAAGGAAACCAGGATCAAAACGAAAAGACAACGCACCAACTGGGAGAAAATATTTGCAAATTATATATGCAACAAGGCATTAATCTCCATAATATATGAAGAACTCACACAACTGAACTACAAAAAAAAACCCCACAAAAATCCAACGGAAAGATGGGCAGAGGATATGAACGGACATTTTTCCAAAGAAGATATACAGATGGCCAACAGGTATGTGAAAAGATGCTCAACATCACTAATCATCAGGGAAATGCAAATCAAAACTACACTTAGATATCACCTTACACCCATTAGAATGGCTATATTCACCAAGACAAAAAATAACAAATGTTGGAGAGGTTGTGGAAAAAAGGGAACCGTCATCCACTGCTGGGGGGAGTGCAAACTGGTGCAGCCACTATGGAAAACAGCATGGAGATTTCTCAAAAAATTAAAATACTATATGACCCAGCTACCCCACTACTGGTATTTACCCAAATAATTTGTAATCAACAATTCAAAGAGACTTATGCAACCCTATATTCACTGCAGCATTGTTCACAATAGCCAAGACATAGAAGCAACCCAAGTGCCCATCGACTCATGAACAGATGAAGAAGATGTGGTATACATACAATGGAATACTACTCAGCCATAAAAAAGGCAAAATCACCCCATTTGCAACAACATGGATGGAGCTTGAGAGTATTATGTTAAGCAAAATAAGCCAGACAGAGAAAGATAAACACTGTATGTTTTCACTCATTTGTGGAAGATAAAAAAACTTACAGACAAAGAGAACAATTTAGTGATTACCAGGGGCAAGTGTTTTTGGGGCTGGGCACAAGGGGTGAAGGGGCACATTTATATGGTGACTGACAAATAATAATGCACAACTGAAATTTCACAATGCTATAAACTATTATGACCTCAATAAAAAAAAAAGTTTAGGGCAAGGGGCATGTGGCAGCAGTAAGAGCTACTGTGAACTGAGGGCTTGTTACTCACCAAGAATGCTGTTCAATGTCTTAGAAGCATTTCTCTCATTCAGTCAGCACAATAATTCTAATAAATTAGGGAACTTTATGATCTCTGTTTCATAGGGGAGGCAACTGAAGCTTGGAGCAGTTAAGCAATGTTCCCAGACTCAAAAAAGCTAGTAAAAGGCAAATTCAGGGCTTCAGGCCCTTCTTTCATTCATTCTTTTATCCATCAATGATTTTTTTTTTAAGATTGGCACCTGAGCCAACAACGTTGCCAATCTTTTCTTTGTTTGTTTCTTTTCTGCTTTTTCTCCCCAAATCCCCCCAGTATATAGTTGTATATTTTATTTAGTTGTGAGTGCTTCTAGTTGTGGCATGTGGGACGCCACCTCAACATGGCCTAATGAGCAGTGCCATGTCCACGCCCAGGATCCAAACCGGTGAAACCCTGGGCCCCCAAAGGGGAGTGTGCAAACTTAACTACTTGGCCACGGAGCTGGGCTCTATCCATCAATGATCTTTTGAGTGCCAGTCATGACCTGGACATTGTTCTGGGGACCAGACATAGAGCAGTGAACAAAACACAAGCCAGAATAGGTCTTTGCTTTCTTGGGATGTACATTTGAAGAAGAAGTTAAGTATAGAGAGAGAATGAAAAAGCAACAAATCAGAGTTTCTCAACTTTGGCACTATTGACATTTGGGGCCAGATAAATCTTTGTTTTGAGGGCTGTCCTGTGCATTGTAGGATATCTAGCAGCATCCCTGGCCTCTACTCACTAGATGCAGTAGCACTCAACCCCTACTCACAAGTTGTGACAACCCAAAACATCTCCAAACATTGCCAAATGTACCTAGGAGGCAAAATCACTCCAGGCTGAGAACCACTGAAACAAACAAACAATAATTTCAGGTAGTGATAAGTGATAAATAAAATAAAATAAAACTGGGTGATGGACGGAGAGTAAAGGGGAGGCATCACTTTAGACTGAAGGATTGCAGAAGGTTATTCCAAGGAGAAGAGGCCAAGAAGCAGACATTGATAAGTGGGAGCAAAGAGTTCCAGGCAGTGAGAACAGCAGGTGCAAAGGCTGTGAGGAGGTAAGGAGCTTGGTATGTTAAACGAACATACAGAAAGCAGAGTGGCTAAAGTATAATGACATAGGATGGGTGGGTAGTGGCCAGATTGTACAGCAACTTGTGGTTTGTGTTTTAAAAAGATAATTTAGTTGCTTGTGGAGAGGGGTTTGGGTGGCAAGAGAAAATGAAGGAATTGGTTGTCTAGGAGAGAGATGATGGGGGCTGGAATAGGATTTTAGTGGAGGAAATGGGGAGACACTGGACAGATCTGGCACATGGAGCTATAGAGCTGAGAGGCCTGGCTGATAGACTGGGTGTGGATAAGGTCCCTTCCACTTTGGGTGTCTGCCAAGATGAGCCTCATTTTCCATACTCCTGGAAATCTACCCCTGCTTCCAACTGGGCCAGACTTGCCACATTTCTGTTTGCTTGGGCTCAGTCTCTGGTTCTTCAATCCTCTCTGTACCTTTATCTTCAAGATGCTCACCCCTGACCCCTGCCAAGGTCAGCTCCATGTCCAGGGGCCTCATCTTTCCTTAGCTTCCCTGCCATTCCCTCATATCCTATTTCCCTCCAAACACTGCCAGCATTCTAACTCTCTTGGGAGCTAAAGCTGAACATTCTGTTTCTATGAATATAGAAACCCACTAACTCTCTCCATCAAGAATTCCAGAGAAGGACCTAGGGAGTTTCTCAGAGTCACTTTATGAACAAAAGACATGGTAGATGTGGGGTCAGAAATGCAAGAAAGAGGAATGGCTTTCAGCTTAACAGTACAATATAGCAGCCAAGGAGGAATATTTAAACAGCAATTTTTCTAGTGTATACGCTTGTAGTGGGTTGAATTGTATTCCCCAAAAAGATGTGGTCAAGTCCTAACCCCTGGTACCTGTGAATGTAACTTTATTTGGAAATAGGGTCTTTGTAGATGTAATTAGTTACGATAATTACATTGGATTAGGGTGGGCCCTAAATCTAATGACTAGTGTCCTTTTAAACCAAGGAGAGGAAACATACAGGCACAGTCACACATAGGGAAGAAGGCCATGTGACAATGGAGGCAAAGATTGGAGTGATGCAGCTACAAGCCAAGGAACACCAAGGGTTGCTGGGAGCCACCAGAGGCTAAGAAGAGGCAAGAAAGGTTTCTCCCCTAGAGCCTTCAGAGGGAGCATGGCTCTGCTGAGACCTTGATGTTGGACTTCTGGCCTCTGGAACTGAGAATAATAAATTTCTGTTGTTTTAAACCGCCCAGGTTGCGGTCATCTGTTTTGGCAGCCCTAGGAAACCAATACAATCCTCATTTGGACAATTTGACCCAAAAGGTACATTTTATCTACATGTGAATTTTCTGCTGAAAAGCTGTAACACAGAGTATTTAAAAGATGAAAGTTAGTAAGATGAACTCCAGATTTGACCTTCTAAGTTCGGTTGGTATTGTACACATGTACCCTGATTAAACTGCCTTCTTGATACTCTCTTTAGCTGCACATCTGCTGCTCTAGACCCAGGCTCCTGGGGCCCAGGGCTCTCATGCTGGGTGCTTTGCACAGTGAAGTTCAAGATGTACCCTCGGGGCCCTGAAGCCTAGGTACTGTGGGTGTGGGGACCTCAGTAAAGGTTAACCAAACCTTTGCGTGTTCTGATTACTCTTTCCCACAAGCCATAAGCTTGACACAGCCCAGCACCACTCCAAAAAGACCTGGGTAAAGTCTTCTAGAAGTGTCACCCTCGCACCACGCCTGAATCAACCTTGGCAAAATGCCAGGGAATACACCATGGTTTTATCCCCAAGTCCACCTACAGCCTTGCCTGCTGGCGCTCCTTTGGGTCTGCATACCTCCTTCCCTAGATCAGATAAGTGTTTCTTGTTTACATCTACTTCTGTCTCTATCCACTGGGAATTTAAATGGAGATATAAATCTCCCCAAATTATAAATGACCCAAGGCATTGTAGTTCCAATGATAGAACACTGGGCAGTAAGAGAAATGTTTTGGATGGTGGCACTTCTCTGTCATGCTTTCAGCTCATAGACAGGAGACTAGCTGCCCCTTTTCTTAGTCATACAGAAGAATAAAGACATGAAATCAGAGCAACAGATTAAACATATAAAAGCAGCAAACAGATCGCAATTTTAAAACATTTTATAGCATGATACGAAAGTTCTCACTGTAACACATTCACTCCTGCTTATCATTTACCGCAATGCTTCCCCTTCCCTCACTCTCCATTCTTCTAAAGTCAAAATTTTAAATATATTTTTTTCTGGACTACATATGCACTGTAAGAACTTTAGAAACAGAGGTAAGCACAAAATCCTGGGGTAAAAATGTAGGCATTTAGGGGCCAGCCTGGTAGCGCAGCAGTTAAATGCGCACGTTCCACTTTGGCGGCCCGGGGTTCGTGGGTTTGGATCCCGGGTGCAGACATGGCACGGCTTGGCAAGCCACGCTGTGGTAGGTGTCCCACATATAAAGTGGAGGAAGATGGGCATGGATGTCAGCTCAGGGCCAGTCTTCCTCAGCAAAAAATGAGGAGGATTGGCAGCAGATGTTAGCTCAGGGCTAATCTTCTTCAAAAAAAAAATCAAAGAAAAAGAAAAAAAAATAGGCATTTATCTGTGTGCACACAGATTAAAAGGCAATCAACCTATAAGCTCAGTTGTAGAATTTGTCTTTCACTTAAAAATGTATCTGAACATCATCTACGGCACTGAACGTTCTACATCATTATCGTCAATGGTTAAACAGTGTTCCATAATACTGGTATATAACAATTTAAATAATTCATATTATACACTGTTTCCATTCCTTCCTTGCCCTTATAAAAAAGGCTGAGATAACACATCCTTGAAGTCAAATTTTGGCACACACCCAGGATTATTTCCACAGAATAAAGGATGTGGACCTGTGGGGTCTCAGGAATTAACATTTTTAGGGCTTTTGATTCCTACTGCAGAATTGCTACCCTACCCACACCAAAAGACTGCATGCATCTGCACCTCCAGCAGCGTATCTGAGTGTGTCTTTTCCTACCCAATCATTAACACTATTTATTATACATTTTTCATGTTTTTTTAATTTACCCATGAAAATTGGTAACAAGGCATTTGAATCGTATGCTAATTAAAGAAACTATACATATATATAAATCCTTTCTAAAAATAAAGAATCATAGATCTAATTTTAAAAGGTAAAACTTAAAGTTTCTGGAAGAAAACAAAAGAGAATACCTTTTTTACTTTGGAGTAGGCAAACATTTCCTGGGACATAAACTTTGATATATTTGACTTCAGCAAATTAAAAAAAAAACTTCTGCTGATGAAAAAACACCATTGCTGAAGTGAAGAAGGCAAGTCACAGGCCAGGAGAAATATTTACAAAACATATATCTAACAAAGGACTTGTACTCAGAAATATTTTTTTACACTCTTATAAATGAATAATGAAAAGAACAACCAAAGAATGAATGGGAAAAAAGATATGAACAGCAATTCTCAAAATGAAACACTCAAATGGTCAATAAACACACGAAAAACAAGGAAATTCATAGTAAAGCCAAAGTGAGATTCAATAAGAGGTCCTAGACAGTACTACAAGATAAGCAAAAAAAGAAAATAAAGGACATACACATTGGAAACAAAGAAGAAAGACTAAATTTACTCCCAGAAAACATAATCATGTATTAATTACATAGGAAGAAAATCCAGAAGTCTACCAAAAAAAGCTATTAGAACTATAAGTGGATTTAGCAAAATCTCAGGTTGCAAGGTCAATATACAAAAACAATTGTATTTCTCTTTGCTGTCAACGAAGAATTGGAAAATGAAATTAGGAAAACAACACAGTTTAGAATTTAATCAAAATACCTGAAGCATTCAGGAATAAATGTAACAAAATATATGCCCACAACCTAAAAACTGAAAATTAAAAAATATTACTGAGAAAAGAAATAAGACATAAATAAATCACTCTATAAGCTCAGTACAATCCCAATCAAAATTCTATCATCAGTTCTGGCAGAAAGTGACAAACTCATTCTAAAATTTTATAGAAATGCAAGGAGCCCAGATTATCCAAGACATTTTGAATAAGAAGAACAAAGTTAGAGGGCTGATATTATCTGATTTAAAGATTTACTATAAGGCTACAGTAACCAAGACGGGGTGATATTGCATAAAGAAAGACATATAGAACAATGAATCAGAATAGAGAATCCTCAAATAGACACACACACATAATATAGTCAATTGATTTTTGACAAAGGTGTCACAAAGTAATTCAATGGGCAAGAATAGAATTTCAATAGATGATTTTGGAACAATGTTTTTTAAAAAAATGAAACTGGCCCACTTCATGCCATATATATATACCTCTCGCTATATATATATGCATATAGAGACCAAAATAAAATAAAATTTATAGATAGAATAGACCAAAATAGAATAGAATATATATGCATATGCATATATAGATCAAAATAGAATTATAGACTTAAACATAAATGTTAAAACTATAAAACATTTTGAAGAAAATATGCAATCTTGTGGTACATAGATTTCTTAGGATATAAAAAGCAACAAGCATAGATAAAAATATTAAAAACTGGACTCCATCAAAATTAAAAACCCCTGTTCACTGAAAGATATTATTAAGAAATGAAAGCCAAGACATAGACTAGGAGAAAATATCCACAATACTTATATCTGACAAACAATTTGTTCACAGAATATATAGAGTTCTTACAACTCAAAAATAAGATGACAAACTATCCAATTTTTAAAAATTGGCAAAAGATTTGGAAACTTTACAAAGTAAGATAGATGAATGACTGATAAGCAAATGATAAGATATTTATCATAAGTCATCAGGGAAATGCAAATTAAACCACAATGAGGTACCACTATAAATCTACTAGAATTGAAACATATTGTATGATTACAGTATGAATAACAAATGTCAGCAAGAATGTCAAACAACTGGAACTCTCATACCTTGCTGATGGAGTGTAAAATGCGGCAACCCTTTAGAGAACTGTATGGTAGTTTCTTATGAAACTAAACATACACTTGCCATATGATCTGGAAATTTTACTTCTCAACATTTACCCAAGAGAAATGAAAACACATGCCCCCAAAAGAACTGTACACAGTTTTTATAGTAGCTATATTCATAACAGCCAAAAACTGGAAACAACTCAAACGTTCATCAACAGATGAATACATAAAACATTGTGATATGTCCATACAATGGAATATGAGTCAATAATAAAAAGAAACAAACTACTGATATACACAAGAACATGCATGAATCTCAAAAATAAGATATTGAAGCAAAAGAAGCTAGGCAAAAAAATGCACATACCAAATTATTCCAATTATAAGAAATTCTAGAATGAGCAAAACTAAGCTATAGGGTCAGAAAGTAGATGAGTGGTGGCCTAATACAAGGGAGAGGCGTTGACGATGAAGGGACTCTTTGCGGTGTTGGAAATATTTGATATCTTGATTGTTGGGGTGGTTACATGGGTGTGTGTATGTATATATATATATATGTGTGTGTGTTTATATATATATACACACACACATATGTCAATGTGTATGTATAGTACATATATATACACACATATGTCAAATCTCATCAACCTGTACAGTTAAAAATAGTGTATTTTATTGAGTGCTAATAATACTCCAATAAAATGGATTTTAAGAAAAAAATAATGAAATACAATTATTACCCACCAGTAGGACTAAAATTACAATGACTGGCAAGACCAAGTATGTGACAAGGATATAAAGTAATTGGAACACTTGTACATTGATAGAAAACCTTTTTGGCAGTTAAAGTTAAATAAACAGCTTTCCTATGACCCAGCAATTCCACTCCTAGTTTTATACCTGAGAGAAATTAATACACATGTCCATGAAAAGATTTGTATAAGAATGTTCAGAGAAGCTTTATTTACAACAGCCAAAGACTGGAAACTAGCCAAGCATCCATCAACAGGGGAATAGATAAACATTGTGGTGTGTTCACACAATGGAAAAGTACTCAGCAATAAAGGAACAAACGATGCTCACAACAACACGGACAAATCTCAAAATCACGCATTAAATGAAAGGCACATGAGAGTACATAGTATGATTCCACTTACATGGTTTGCAAAAACAGGCAACACTAATCTACGAGGATGGAAATCAGAAGGGTGGTTGCGTCTGGGCAGGGGAACTAACTGGAAGAGAGCACGAGGAAACTTTCTTTGTGATGAAGATGTTTTATATCTTAAACTGGCAATGGCTGTGTGTGTTTCTCAAAATTCATCAAGCTGTACACTTTAAAATTGGTGCATTTTACTGCATACAAATTATACCTTGACAAAAAATGAAAAGACAAAAATAAAATTCAAAGCCAGGGAGATTTGGGGGGGTGGAGAGTTCTTCAGAGCTTGTGTTCATTTGTACGCATTTTCTCATTTTCTTAGAGATTACAAAGATGCTACTTATCAAGAATATTCTTCACAGAAAAACAAAATTCCTCTGAGAGCAAAGTGACACAGAACTCTAGTCCTCTGAGGGCCCAAAGAAACAAAAACAAGAGCGTGCTGAGATTTTGAAGCCCCAAATCTTTTAACTCATAGAAGAAGGAATTCTAAATTGGGAACCCAAACATTTTCTGTTTCCTAGCAGAAACACTCATGCACGCAAAAGCTTCAGACAGGCAACGAGGCTATTAAAACGGTGATCTGGTTGTCACAGATGTCTTAAAATGCATTCGGAATCAACTTAGTGCCCACTTTAAACAAACGCGGCTTTCTCCCAGAGTTACTCATAACAACCAATGCACTCTGCGGTCACAGTTAATCTGAGTTGCGGGGTCCTGAGCTTGAGGGCCATGTGTGTCAGAAGATTTCTCATATGCCTTTGGACAAACAGTGCTTGCCACACAAGAAGCAATGCCTCACTCGTGGCGTTTTATTGTTGCTATCATGAAATATGAAGCTGCGCGACTACACAATCAACAAGGGTCCTTCCAAACAAGGGCATCACAGTCCAGCTCATTGCACCACAGCTCCAAAGACTCAGACAAAGAGATTTCATATTGGAGACACCTAGTTGCACACTCATTTCTGAGAGTGGCATCCCTCTGATCAATAGGTCATGGTATAAATTCAGTCACTTAGGAAGCATCTGCAGACATATAATTCTGATTATAGGCTGCTACTGTATCGCAGATGTAATCCAGAAATTCTCAAATTTAGAAGAACTCTATTCAAGGCCGGCTTCATGAGTGTAAAACCTGTGCACAGGGCTCCATGCTCAAAAGGGGTATGAACTTGGTTAAATGCTCAGCTGTCACCATCTGGAAATTCTAATAATTTTTTCGAAAGGAGCAGCAAGTTTTTATTTTGCACTGAGCCAAGTGCAATTTAACTCCAAATAGATCATAGACTTAAATGTGAGAGCTAAAACTATAAAACTGTTAGAAGAAAACAAAGAAGTAAATCTTCAGAACCTTGGGTTAGGCAAAGCCTTCCTAGATACAACACCAACAAAAGAAAAAGCACAAGCAACAAAAGAAAAAATAGATAAATTGGACTTCAACAGAATTTAAAATTGCACACCATCAAGAAAGTGAAAAGATAATCCAAAGAAGGCGATAAAAATATTTGTACATCATGTATCTGATAAAGAACTTGTACCCAAATATAAAGAATTCTTGCAATGCTATATTAAAAAGACAAATATCCAATTAAAAAATGTACAAAGGATCTAATAGACATTTGTTCAAAGAAGATATACAAATGGTCAATAAGCACATGAAAAAGTTCTACCATTAGCCATCAGGGAAATGCAAATCAAAATCGCAATGAGATACCACATCATCCCCACTAGTAGGGCGATAATCAAAAAGACAGATAATAACAAGTGTCAGCAAGAATGTGGGAAAATTCACTCATACACTGCTAATGGGAATGTAAAATGGTGCAGTCACTTTGGAAAATGGTTTGGTAGTTCCTCAAAATGTTAAACATAGAGTTATCATATGACTTAGCAATTCCACTCCTAGGTATCTACCCAAGAGAAATAAAAACATACATCCACACAAAAACTTGTACGTGAATGTTAATAGCAGCATTATTCATAATAGCCCCAAAGTGAAAATAACACAAATATCCATCAACTGATGAATATATAAGTAAGTTGTGGTATAGATAATGAAATGCTATTCAGTAACAAAAAGAATGAAGTACTGATACATGCTACAATATAGATAAACCTTGAAAATATTGTGCTAAATGAAAGAATCCAGAAACAAAAAAATCACATACTGCATGATTTCATTTATACGATATATCCAGAATAGGCAAGTCCAACAAGACAGAAAGTACATTAGTGGTCGTTGAGCACTGGAAGAAGGGGTGGGGGAATGGGGAGTAATGGCTAGCGGGTATGGGATTTCTTTTTGGTGTGATAAAAATGTTCTCATTAATTGTGGAGATGGTTGTATCATTTTGTGAATATACTAAGAGTCATTTAATTGTACAATTTAAATGGGTGAATTTTAGGGTGTGTAAAATCCGTCTCAATAAAGCTGTTTCTTAAAAAGTAATGTTTAGAGGCCAGCCCCATGGCCAAGTGGTTAAGTTCGTGCACTCTGCTTCAGCAGCCCAGGGTTCACCGGTTCACATCCTTGGCGCAGACCTAGGCACTGCTCATCAAGCCATGCTGTGGTGACATCCCACATAAAGGAACCAGAACGACTTACAACTAGGATATAGAACTATGTACTGGGGCTTTGGAGAGAAAGAAAAAAAAAAGAGGAAAACTGGCAACAAATTTTAGCTCAGGGACAATCTTAAAAAAAAAAAAAACAATGAAAGTTTTAGCATGTTAGCTGCTTTTTTTCTTCCAATCTCTTTTAGTTGAATGAACCAAGATACCCAGAAAGAACTCAGCAATACATACACTATAACCCAAGCCCAAAGTCCCTCTCCCACTAAATGAACAGACATGCGAATCATCTAGTCTCTTAGATGACATTGGAGTCCCATGATGCTGCCTCCTGTATCTTTGCCCCCAGCTGTAGTTCCCTTAGCCACCAAAAGCTCACTACTGTCCTTTCTAACATAGGGTTGGCACATCTAAGGGAGATGACAAGCAACACTTTTTTCTTATTTTTTGATTTACTTTATTCAAACAACTCAAAATTCAGCTGCTCTTTTAGGCCATGATAGTATTAACAACCAAAATCGTTTGGAAAAATCATCTGAAGACTGTACAACATATCCAAGGTTAACTGCATCCGGTCTTCAGAAACACAAACTACTAGGATGTCCCCTGGAGTGTCATTATTTACAGAGGATTTTTCCCTCTGCCTCTAATATTTTCGTGGCTGTGCTGACTGGAGGCTTTCAGAATAGAGGCTACTATGGAATGCTGGAGAATTCCTTCCCCAGGGTCCTTCATGGCTCTATTACTCTATTCCATTCTCATGAGCTTCTCTTAAGGACAGTAATCATTTTTTCTCACACATGCACATCCACGCACAATCACATCAGGCCTTAAAAGTCCAAGTCCATTATGATGAGTTTGGGGAAGGACACCAAAGCTAAAGAAGGAAGGGACGGGAGACTGTAGGAGGTAGCAGCAATGCTTAAAGCGTTGTGATGGAAACAGTCCAAGTGGCGGGACTGTGGTGAGAGGAGTAGAAACTAATCAGCCTGCAGCGCAGGGATTCAGTGGTGGAAGGATAAGCTGAGTGCACCGAAGGTCAGCAATACAGAGCATTTCCATAGGGGAGTCCCCGGAAAAAGAAGGCATTCCAAGTACGGTTGTAAGATAAAACACAGGACACCTAGTTAAATTTGAACTTTAGATAAAGGAAACATACTTTTGTAGTATAAGTATATCCCACATATTGCACGGGATATATTTATAACAAAAATTATTTGTTTTCTGAAATTCAAATTTATTTGTTAAATCTGGCAAATTCCCAGCGAATTCCAAGGGAAGAAAACCTCAGCTCAGGTAAGTCCAGGTAAGTGTGACTGGGGAGGGGAGACTCTGAATACAGCCACAGTATACTTCTTCTGGCACAGGAGAGACAAGACACAAATACCAAATTAGCTGACTAATAAAGAATAGAAGAGTTGTTGCACTAAATCTGACAAATTCCCATGAAGTTCCTAGAGTTCCACCACTTGGAGGACATTTTCCCCAGTATAGCAGGTGAAAAACTTTCCAGAGTCCCAGGAGGCCGGTGTTCTAACTCAGTGGTTCTCAAGTGGTGGCAATTTTGACAAGGTTTGACAAGGGGGACATCTGCCACAACGGGGGCGGGGGGTAGTACTGGTATCAAGTGGGTAGAGGCCAGCAATGCTGCTAAAAAGTCTAGTTCACAGAACAACGCCCTACAATGAAGAATGATCTGGACCCAAATGTCAATAGTGTTTGAGGTTGAGAAACCCTACTTTCAGCTAAAGAGAGTCAGAGGAGCCTGAATCAAGAAGAGAGGAGCCGCACTAGAAGTATCACTGACAGCTGGAGTACCCCAGCAGTAGCTGGATTAAAAGATGAGAATCAGGTTGACTCCACACAGTATCTGCACAGCCAACATTCCTGTTCTCTTGTAAGACCCCCTCCTGGAGGCACCCTAATGAGTTGGGGGAATGTGCAGAGGGGGTGTCCTGAGATGCTGACCTCTCAGCACTCACCTTTCTGTTGAGGCCACCCTCTCATGCCTACATTGTCCTAGTTTGCTTGGTGACCACTGAGCACTGCCCACCTACTCCCTGGCTCTGGGGTGCAGACTTCATGCAGGTCTGGACTCTCACGGACCCTGTGGCAGATGCCCTCAGGGCTCTGCTCATACCCCCTCCAATGCCTTTCCCAGTGTTGTGCTCAGTAGCTCTAAAGTGTTCTTACTCCAAATAGCCAGTCTTGTGTCTCCTGTTTGAAGGACTCTGCCTGCACACATGAAGAGCATGAAGTGCCTGGAAATTTACATTCCCTCCCCACAGAGTTGAGGGGGCAACCCTGATGGGGACAGCAACGCAGGGTGGGATCTGCCACTGTTCCCAGTCGTCCTCTGTGCGGTTGAGCTTAAGTTACTCCCCTGGAGGAGACTTTATGGTAACTTGAAACCTTGGGGGGCCTCCTTCTCTTCTTCCCTTACCACTTTTTCCTGAGAGTACTTCCTGATCAACCTCTTTCATATTAATCCTTGTCTCAGAATCTGCGCCTGGGGAACACAACCAAACGCAGAACTCTTCTGCTGTCCTTAACAGGTCTAAGGGACGGACATGTGATCCAAAACAGCTGTGGTAGACACTGGCCATCACCTTACCAACAGCCATCTGCACATGTGCCCCCTCCTGCCCTTCCCACAGAACCTGAGATGTGTTCAGGGAAAGCTGTCCCTTCCCTTAGCCTCAGAGGCTGAGTCATGACTGTTCAAAGCCACTCAAGATAACCTCATCATTCTGTGCCAGTGACTTGTCACAGAATGGACATGTGACTCAGTTCTGGCCAATGGGATATAAAGAGAAGTCTGCTGAGGTTTTACAGAGTAGAGATCTAGTCCCAAAAATAAGAGCGTTGTGGAAAGAAAGACCCCTTTACTATTCTTCCTTCCTCCCTATGACACTGACATGAAGAAGCAATGCTCAGGGCAGCAACAGCCATCTGCAACTACGAGCATAAACTCAAGAGATTCACAATACGCTGCCCAGTCCTGATTTCATGAGTCACCAAATCAACCCAAGAACCTCCTACCTTCAGACTTCTAGAGGTAAGATAATCAAATATTTTCCTTTCACTTAAGCCACTGCTGATTACTCTCTTGCTTAGCAATGAAAATATCCCAAGATGAAGCCCGATTATTGCCCGCCCATGAAATTGGTTAAGAAACTGGATGCTGTAATAGAGAAGGTTCCACCTTCTTTGGGACCATGAGCTGTAAGCTTGGATGTTTCTGTTGGCCAGTGATCATCTTCCACGACTATAGGAAGAAAGACATCTGCAGTGGGAGAAAACAAACCCATCAGAGAAGGAAACAGAGCTGAGAGACTGTGCCTATAATGAATTCTTGTGGTGACACTGGCTCCGACTCCCTTATCTGTAAAATGGGAATAATAACTCCAACCATACTGCTATAGTAGGTATACCATACACATATACACCATATATATATATACCATATATATACCATTCAGGACTGCTATAGAATGATTCAAACTAACACTTGCAAAGTGTCTGGTTCTACTTCTCTTAAATTTGAAAATCTCGGAGAATAAAGTATTCCAGCCTTATTTGCAAAGAAGCTTAACGCTGTTATTTGACAGTGTTTGGGTTGCATTCTAGAAGTCAATGTGCCTGAGCTTGAAAACTGGCTTCCCTTGAAAAAGACTTTGGCATCTGATCCAAGTTTGCCTTGGTTCGTGCAGCAGCTGTGCTCAGAGACGGCAAGAGTGGGCCGGAGGCGGGGGGGGGCAGGGGGAGAAGGAAGGGGAGGAGAGAGTGAAAGGAAGGAAGGACCAAAGAGGGGAAAAAATATATATATACTTTATTGGAGTTGCAAAAAACTTCCTGGAGCTTTCATTCATCGAGGATCTGTTGAGACTCACTCCGTTAAAAAAAAAAAGCTACAATTTTACTGACTGCTTCCTGTCATAAAAACTCTCTTTAGCATTTCATTTTCAATGTTACATTTAACATCCAAAAAAAAAAAAGACTGTCAAGTAGGGGCTTTAATTATTCCTATTTTACATTTGAGAAAACAGAAGCTCAGAAAGGTTATGTAAATTGCCCAAAGTCACACACCTAGGTGGGTAAGCCAGGATTCAGCTCAGGTGTGCCTAAGTCCATAGTCCTGCTCTTAGCCATTCTTACACCAAATGCCACTGAAGGCCAATTACCAAAAATGAGAAGATACATAACACATCACTCAGAGTGTCATGAGCGAGCCAGTGTAATTAACTCAATTGTGTACACTTGAGATCCTTAACATAAATACAATAAAACAAAATGAAATGCAACACCTCCCTGTCTGAAAGTTCACAGCCTATGGTGGAGACAGAATGTAAATACATCATTTCAAGGCATGAAAGTTGTTCTAATAAACTTGCTGGAGAACCACCGGAAATTTCATCAAGAAAATGTTCACTACAGGATGAGTGAGGATTTATCAGGGAAAGGTCTTAGAATAGAAGGGGGATGGAAGAAATAAGCCTTCCAGAAGGCATGCAAGGCACAAGGTATTTCAAGAGAGGTGAGCAGTTAAACGCATTAGAAGTAAAATTGTAGGAAATGCCATTTAACATCCAAAAATATTCTGAGCCTATGTAATGTTAGTCTCCTTTCTCAGCCCCTGAGGCAGTTCTTCGTCATGAAATAAATATTATTTTTAAATTCCTATCCACCTTTTCTTTCTTCTACACACATAAGCAAAATAAACTTTGGAATTGCACAGCATTTTTAGTATTTTTATGTGACTTTTTTAGGTAATCAGTTACAACAAATGCTAAATGAAAATATAATTTTATAAATTGTGATGCCTGTTCACACACATTGCTCATTTTCCCTGTGATGATTTCAGGTGGGGGCAGTGAGCACGGCTGCTACATATCCCCAGTTCATAGGTTCGAGAGGAAGAGATTTTCCTACAAGAACCCATCTAGCTGGTGAAAGGATGAGAGTACTGTCTCCTGACCCCCAGATGCATCTACATGTCTTACTGCTCCTTCTCTCCAACTAATTATTCACACACCAATCACATAAGCGGTCCTTAATTCTTTCTACTTTAAGAAGTAGCTTTACTGAGTAGATATCTTATTTGATAATATTTTGATTCTGAGACAGAAGCAGCAGTTGAATTTGATCTCCACACATTGAAATCAGCATTAGGCATACTATTAAGCCTGCACAGGGGATGGGAGCAGGAGAAATCTGGGAGGCACGAAATGTGAGCCCAACACAAACACACGAGCCACCTCCTAATAAGGAAAAATGATGTTTTGGCCATTCTCTTGCAAGAAAAAAAAGGCTGGGTTACAGTGACCTGAAAATAAACTTGCCCAGACATCATGCTAGGTCAGGTAGGAAACCCAAAACAATCACAGGGTTGCCATGGATGAATTCTACACCAAAAGCCAAAAGAAATTTTTAAGGGTATTAGGATTTATTTTTCGGGGGTGAACAAACTTTAGGTTTCCTTGTATTCACTATTTACTCATTCACTCACTTATTCGTTCAATGGATTAATCTTTGAGTGCCTCTTATAGGACAGGCACTCTTCTAAGTCTTGATAAGATACCAGTGAAGATACCAGGTTCAGAGGGGGAAATGGACAACGAAAAAGTAAATCACCTATAATTTTACATGATGAGAAGTGCATGAATAGCTTCCTTTCCTTCTTCCTTCTTCGCTTCCTTCCTTCCTTCTTTCCTTCTTTCTTTCTCTCTCCCTCTCTGTCTCTCACTCCCTCTCTCTCCCTCCCTCCCTCTCTCTCTTTCTTTCTTATCCAATCTAAGAGCCATGAGGTGAGCTGTGCACAGTAGGTATCAGCACAGGGTAGGATAAGGGTGGCAACCCAGCAGAGTATATCAGAGCACAGTAGGATGAGCAGAGCATTTGCTCAAGGTGGCCTGCTGCTAGACGTTAGAAACCAAGTGGTACAAGGAAGGCATTCACAAGGGCGGGGAGGGGGAAGCAATGAGGCTGGCCTGGTATGGGCTTGTAGAGCCTGAGAGGGATGAATAGGGTATCCATGTGCCATATGGGGGGAAGTGGCAGTGGCAGCAGCTTGGTATAGGGTTTTGGACACTAAGGCAGTGAGAGGCAGGCCAGTGTGGAATGTAAGAACCCAAGAGAAGTGAGAAAGGCATCCACGTAGAGGTGTAGGGGTCAGTGGTGACAACAGGAGATTGGGTACCTATAGGGGAGATTGATCCACTATAGTTATATTGATGGTAGGAGAACCAAATTCCTTACTGTCAGAGAAGTGAAGGAAGGGAGAAAACTAGAATTATCCATGTGGCATTGGATTGGAATTAGAGACACAGGTGTAAATTCATGGTTTTCAATATATAAAAATAGATATAGAAGTAAACACATATGGAGATATAAGTAGGTACATATATATAGATACATATATATATTCCCCTAGATATCGCTACTGAACAGGTCTAGGAGTATGACACTTAATAGCAGTGAGTAGACTTCGTGTCAAGATCTTGGTTTCTAAATACCATTTCATACTAAACAGAACCAGTGACTGATACGAATGCTAGAACAGCAAAAGTACAAGCTGATTCTGGAACATCTTGTTGGGTCAGAAAGCAAGGAAGTGCTCAAAGAATGATGGGGACATACCGGAAGGACACGCAAAGCATCTTGAAGGAGCTCCCACTGTAGGTTTGCCAGATTCAGCAAACAAAAATAGAGAACACCCGGTTAAATTTGAATTTCAGATAAACAGTGAATAATTTAAGTATGTCATACAAAATTAAGTATGTCTACGCAGTACTTCAGACATACTTATACTAAAATATTATTCATTGTTTATCTGAAGTTCAAATTTAGCTGATTTTCCTGTATCTTATCCGGCAACCCTATCCCACTGCTAAATGTGGAACTTTTTGAGCATCAAAATAAATGAAAGTAATGGATTATAATCCACTGAATAAAATAGGAATCCCTAAGTCCACAGTGATATAAACAAACAAACAGGAAGCGTAGAAAACTTTTCCCTATGGCGGAATACCAAATAACATTTGTAGAAGGAGTGATGGAAACAGAAAGTTATCATCTGGCAATTATCATAGTAATAATTTAGCCAAGAAATATCAATGAATGCTGAAACTAGTGGGTAAAAGTTTGGTGAGGAATGGGATATTTACACATCCTAAAATGTGATATTCCTGACAAAAACAAATAACCTGAACCTAATCATGATGAACCATCAGACAAACACAAATTTAGGGACATTCTACAAAGCGACTCTACTGTACTCTTCAAAAATATCAAGGTCCTGCAAGTCAAAAAAGACTTAGTAATTGTTCCAGATTGGAAGAGACTAAAGAGAGATGACAAGCAAATCCAACTCATGAGGCTGGACTGTATCCTTTGGATACAAAGGAGATTATTGGGACAGTTGGTAAAATTTGCATAGGGCCTAGAGACTAAATGGAAGCAACACATCAATGTTAATTTCCTGATTTTAATGGTTGATTGTGGTCATTGCCTGTAGAAATTACCCACTAAAGTACTAAGAGTAATGGGGTATCATGGTGGCAACTTACTCTCAAATGGTTTAGGAAAAAAGTTCTTTGTACTATCTCTGCAATCATTTTTAAGTTTGAATTTACTTAAAGCAAATTTTTAAAAAATATTACCACCTTTAAAAATAACAAAGGGAAGAAAAGCTTTATTTTTTTAAATAGTAAAGTAGTTCATCACACAGATCTATCAACAGTGTACACTTTCTATACCTCTTTGTCCAGCTCAACCTAGTGCTAGGCATTTTATCAGATGCAAAGTGTATGGCACAGTTCTTACGTGCAACGATCTTATGATCTAGAGAGGATCTAGGGCTTATATAGGGCAAGAGAAAACTATTAATGTTAGACAATTTATGAGAAGTGCTAAATGAGTCACACACTCAACATACACAAAATTGGGTAAATTCTTTGAGCTAGTCTTTGCTGTCAGCCTGTCCAAGAAAGATCGATTTCTACTGAAGAGTATAGGCAAAGAGAAAGAAAAAAGAACTTGGAACTAGACAAGGAAGAATCTTAGATGCTCAAACAATAGCAATCCACCACAGGCTTCAAAAGAGAGAAGCTCTAATTAGCTGCTGGGTCCCAAATAGGAGATGACTGTGTCAAGCCAGGTGTATGAAAACAAGAGACTCAACTAGTGTGAGTAATGGCAGAAGGAACAGATTGGAAAGCATGGAGGCTACCAGAATTTTAAATAAAAAAGAAACAACTTTGGGCTTCTTTATTCTAGAGCACAGGTCTGGCAAATGTTTTCTATAAAGAGCTAGGCAGTGAATATTTTCAGCTTTGCAGGTCAGATAGTTTCTGTAGCAACTACCCAACTCTGCCATTGTAATGCTAGAGCAACCATAGACCATAGTTAAACAAACAGGCATAGTTGTGCTCCAACAAACTTTTATTTAAAATAACAGACATGTGTATCAAATTTGGTCCACAAGCCTACAATTTGCTGACCCCTGGTTAAGAGAAGTCCAAGACAGCTGTTTGGTGGTGACTTTGGGTGACTTGAAGAATGATCACACTGCTGAAATGGGTAGAAAAGCCAGGAGGAGGTATTCAACATAACAACCTCAGTTTCATTTTACCCATTTTGTGTTTGAATGCTAAAAGTAGGACTAAATGGAATTAAGAGATCAGTGACTTGACCAGAGAAAAGAGAAGATCATGGAGACAGGCAGAGGGATGCGTTTTGTAGAGGTGTTGGAAATGCAAGGTAAAAGGTGATCAGCAAGCAGGTGAGAGCTCAGATAATGTGTGGACCAGACAGACGGGGATTTGAAACCAGACAGGCATCAGAGGGGCACTGGAGGTGAAATGAAAATAAGGCATTAAGTTAAACCATAAAATCAGTGTGCCAGACACAACCTCAGATGATCCCTAATGGGTCACATACTTATATAACCCACTCCTCTTGAGTGTGGGCAGAATCTGGGACCTACTTTGAACCAATTGAATGTGACAAAGGTGATCGGATGGTACTCCCACGATTGTGTTCCATTATGTGAAACTGCATCTTAACAGACTGGAGCAACAGACTCTCCCTTGCTGGCTTTGAAGAAGTAAGCTGCCATGTTGGAGGCCTGTGAGAGAGGTTGTGAAAGGGCCATGTGGCAAGGAATATGGGTGGACTCCAGAAGCTGAGAGTAGCACCTGGCCAACCACCAGCAAGAAAACAGGGACCTCAGTCCTACAACCACAGGAAACTGAATTCTGCCAACAACCACGTGAGTTGGAAGAGGACTCTGAGGTCCAGAAAGGAATACAGCTCAGCTGACACCTTGATTGCAGCCTTGTGCCACCCTGAGCAGAGGACCCAGTTAAGCCGTACATGGACTCCTGACCCAGGGAAACCGTAAGCTAATAAATGCGTGTTGTTTTAAGCCTCTTTGTGGTAATTTGTTATGCAGCAATAGGAAACTAATACAGACGATTTGGAACAAGGTGTCCTAGATGGTGGTGTTGTTTCAGATGCAACTGGTGTCCAGGTCTGTTTCTTTTTGCCAATTTATGGCTGTTCATAGTCTTTGGAGGACCCAAGCTTAGAAAAGCCTCAGGTATTACTAGCTTTTTACATTTTCTTCTTGCTTTTCAAATAATTGGTGGGAGGTGGAAGGAAACCATACCAAAATTGTTTTACTTAAGCTTGAATTTGCCTTTATTGTAGACAATGACTCATTTATAGCATATCAATATTAAGGTATCAGACAGGAACCCTATCAATTTTTCAAAAAGAAGAATATTTAATATTGAAATTGTAACGCCAAAGAAGAACAGTGAAGGGTGGGAATGAAGCAGTCAAGGTCAGAATTGAAATGGGCACCCTGTTATTCTTCAGCCATCCTAGCCTCTTCTGAGGTATGTCAACAGTGTAAAAGCAAGCCAGAAACAGACTTCAGAGGAATTTAGACTTGTCTCCAGCTCTTGGAAAATAGAATACAATGTTCTGTGTATCATCTTAATTACCCTTGTTACCTAACAATGCAATAATAAACAGAACAAGTGAACAATTCTTTAATATATGATTTTGGAGAATTACAAACCAAACATTCTATATCAGAACGCAATCTTTATACTAGAAAAGAATGGCTGAAAAAAGGAAATCCTAGCCAGTCTTTCAAAAAGCACTAATATATATTGGCCAAGTCCTGTATGTGCTGAGCATTCAATAAACAGTTAGACTGAAGGGCTCAAAACAGCAACTTCATGGGGAAAGATTATACATTTGCCTCCTGAGAGTCAAGAATACATAATCCATGCATTCAGGTTAATATAGTACTTTTAAAAAGAGGTATTCTTATATGTATTAACATGGACAATGTTCAAGGCAAAGTACGTTTTTTGTATAATGTGATCCTATTTATTTTGAAAGACGGAGACAAAGAGAAGAGAGAGACTGACTACAAAATTATTAGGTAGCTATCCACCAAAATCTGTTCTCCACTATCTTTCATATAACAGAATTGTAGCTAGGCATGTGGCTGCTCAGCTACACTTTGATTCCAGGCCCACGTTACAGTTCTGTATGACCATGCAACTAAGTTCTTGCCCAAGTGTGTCCTTTAGGTCATGGCATGTGCCTTCTTCATACTGTGTTTCACTCTTTCTCACTAGATGGAATGGTGATCACCAGTGACCTGGAGGACCGCGTGCTGAAGATGGCAAAGCCACAGTCATCCTGGGTCCTCAAAGGACTGAATGCCTGGAGCAGAGCTGCCCACCAACCTGGACTACACCCATCAGACCTTGACGCGAAGGAGAAATAAATGTCATTATTCCTTAAGCCACTGAATTATGGGGGTCTCATTACAGCTTAGCAAACCCTAACTTATCTGTACATCATAAAACAGAAAGTATATCACACAATATATGTGTCTATATATGCACTGAAATTGTTGGCAAAGATATTCAACAAACTGGTAACAGTAGTTATTTCTGGGGAGTCGACATGGTGATGAGGAATGGGAATTACTGGGTGGATTAAAGATTAATATATGTGAATTCCCTGGTCTAGAGCCTGGTCTAAAGCTCAGACTCAGTCATGGGAACTAGGCGTAGCCACTCTGATGCTCCTGACCAACACTTTGAATCTATGGAGAGGGGTATAGGGTCATAGAGCAATGAGAGATTATTCATGGTGGCGAAAGTAGCACTCTGTCCAGCAGGAATGGTTGCAAGTGTCCATAGATGCAGCTTCCTTACCTGTCTATTCCTTGATGTGATCATGTTTGTGCTGTCAACTACTAATGGCTTGCTGTATGGAGAAGAGAGTCAGATTCCTGAGGGTGTTGGCAGAGGGTTCAGCTGCAGGGTCCAGATGTAATAGCAAGAAGAGTTGCTCAACAGAGATAAATGAGACAAAGATGTGGGCAAATATGGAAAAGCCTGGGCTCTACATTCAAACATAAAAAATATTTAATAGAAATTCATATCAAATTGACAAGAAAGGGCTGCGTAAGATTTCCCATACAAAACTAGATTCCATTTTTTAAATTAAATCAGGATTTCTCAACCTCAGCAATATGTACCTTTGAGGTCAGATCATTTTTTGTTGCAGGGATGGTGGCATCCTGTGCATTGTAGAATGTTTATCAGCATCCCTGGGATCTATCTACTAGATGCCAGAAGCACATCCTTCCTCCTATTGTGGCAACTAAAAATGTCTCCAGACACTGCCAGATGTCCTCTGGGGGACAAATCCGCCCCTCTCACCCAGGATGAGAACCACTGCATTAAGTGAACTAATAGAAATCACTGTTTTCCCTCTAATGTGTTTTCTTTCAAAATCCACAAAATGGTCAGACCATTTGGGACATAACTGAGCACTGGCTCAGGAGACTAATGTGCCTGGACATGCTTTAAAAACCTGTGGCTGACACAATACTGAGCAGTACAGTAATTAAGGGAGATTACAGAAGCAGGATTTAGAAGGTTGTGGCAAATGGGCCTAATAAATATGACTCTGTTCGAAAGAGATAAATAGAGCTTATTCACTTGAGTCCAGACCACCAACAGCAAATTATAGGATGGAGAGAGATATGGTTTAGCTTCTGCAAGTGTGAAAAGAAGTTCTGCAAGAGCAAACTGCAACATGACTACCAAAAGGAGTGGTATTTTTGGAGTCATTTTATACAAACTTCTGGCGGTCAGACAGGTTGGCTAGTCAGGTTGGCTGGCTGTAGGTTCACCTGGAGGAGATAGTCCCCAGGCTTTGAGAGACTCCAAGGAGGTCTGGAAGCCTCATATCCAATTATTATTAATTTATTTAGTAAACATTGGAATAAAAATAATCATAACAATAATAGGGAACTTTCGGCAGCTTCAGAACCTGTGTTTGTATTTGTTTGTACAATAACATTTGAGCCAAGTAAAAACTCAATGACATCACAGCACACTATATGAATAAATGTCTCAGGCAAGGAGAACAGATAAAAGAGGCAGAGAATTCAACCATCATGTGATATAGGGGAGGACAGACACCTGCCTCTGATAGAGCCTGTCCCTTAGTAATTGGCGCCTGTGGTAGATGCTTATTGCCTCCTCAAGGTCAAGTCCCCAACTCCTGCCTCCAGCTTGCTTTTTCTTGCTGGCAGAGACTTGCCTCTTACTAAGGGCAAAAATGCCAGATACTCATACTTACTTTCCCAGACACCTTTGCAATGTAAATATGGGCACATGACCCAGTGCTGACAAATGAGCCCTGAGGGAAGTCTGCCAGGAGACTTCTGGGAAAGACTTTCTCTAAAAATAACCAAGGTGCAAATGCCCTCTTTCATTCACTGAGTGTGTCCTAAGAGGCCCATGTGGCAAGGAACTAAGGGTGGCCTCTGGCCAACTGCCAGCAAGAAACTGAGGCCCTCAGTCAAACATCCCTTGAGGAACTGAATTCTGCCAACAACCAGGGTGAACTTATAAATGGATCCTTCTCCAGCTGAGCCTTCAGATAAGACCCGAGCTTAGACTGCCACCTTGATTGCAGTCTCATAAAAGACCCTGAAGTAGAGGAATCGGCTAAGCTGTGTCTGGACTCCTGACTCACAGAAACCGTGAGATAATAAACATGTATTATTTTAAGCCACTAAGTTAGTGGTAATTTGTTACATAGTAATAGATAAATAATACAATGTCTATGTGTGATAAAAAAATATCCTTACTGTTTAAGCAACTTTCAGTCATGTATTCTGTTACATGCAGCCTGGCTGATACACAGGGAGATTTCTTGCGCAGATCCTTTTTGTACTCATAATATTTCATAGCATAATAATAAGCTACCGCTTATTATAAGATTTATCACGTTATATCTGCTATAAGACAAAAAAAGCTACTGTGCTGACTTTATATTCAAATGAGATTCACAGAATTGTCAAGTGTTCTTCATTAGCATTGACATTTGAGAGTGACTGATTTTGGTTAAATGCAATCTGATTATCTTGAACTAGTAAAAAATTATTATACTTATTAATACCATTTTTACAGCATTCTTACGCAAACAGACATCCTGTACCTTTGTGTTATTGAAATGAAAGCACAGAATTGGATCGAAGTCCAGTTGGGTGTCAGGGTCGAAAAACCATAAGACCTAATTCAAGACCTGTCTGTATTCTCCCTGCTTCGAGATCTTAGGCTACTCATTTCACCTCTCTGAACTTCAACTTCATCCTAACCATAGTGGGATAACACTCACCTCTGTGAGTAAATGGCAAAAAGTAAACCAAAGCTTGATTATATTGAAACATTCGGTGGGGGGGGGGGAGGAATTTTTAAAAGAAAAATATACTGTCCCAGTTCTCAAAGACTATTTTGTTGCTATTAAAATAAAAGTACACACACATAGAAAAGGTGACCCCAATTATTTCTGGCCATGGTTTTAAGTCACTTGGTAAAAGGGCACATTCTGGAAGCATTTTAAAATGAACATACTTAGCTGCATTTGCTCAGGGTCTCTAGCAACTTCTGATAAAGATTTTAAGAACCAGGGGCACCCATCAACTGAATTATATCCAGGAAAGCACTTGTCCCTTTCCCTGTCCCAGTAACTAAAATAACATCCTGGAATGAGATATTTCTGTTGTCGTAATATTTTCTGGCTGTGTCTACGGGATGCCAAAACAAGTGAAAACTAAAACATTCCAGCAAAGCAGGTACTTGGCACTTTAAGAATTGGTTGTTTTATTGACTTAATCTTTTCTCCCCCTAATGCATTGAGTCAAGCTGACTTTTCTGTGTAGACATAACCTTGGTGTTTATAGTTGAATTTGCGGTCATTCATCTTTAGTCAGTCACGCGTTTGATCTGAAAATATTTGTGAAGTTTACATTTATGAAAATGTTTTCTTGACTTCATCAAGCAGAGTTTTTCTTCCTTCTAAACACATCATAAGACTCTCTTTTTCTATTAATTCATTTATCTTCAGAATAGTAGTCCTGTGCTTCTCCACTCCTTTCCTTTCTTAAACAAAATGGCGTCTCCTCATTCTCCTTCTGGATGTCCCTTCAGGGCCCTCCAAGACTCACAGACTCTCCGAATTTTTTTCCAGTAATTCCTCTCCAGAGAGCAAAGGTTTCTCTGACTTTTAGGTATTTATAAAATGACCTGTTTTCTCATATCTCTTTGCTATCCTGGGATCCAGGTTCCCTGACCTCTGGTTCCCAGTGTTAATGTTCTTCTTTCTGATCCATCTCATTCTTACTGCCTGAAGAGACCCTCATCCCAGCCTCTGCCAGGCACTGCTGGATGCAAACGGGAAGTGGAAGGAGCCGCATGGAGGTCTGCCCCTGGACAAAGGCCATCTTTACATTCTGAGGCAACTGGCTTTGCCAAGTGTGACTTCAGTTGGAAACAATCTAGAAGCGGGAAGACTTACTGAGCTATATTTTTTCAGTTTTGTGTGTGTGCACACCAGCTTTCTGCTCAAAGACTGATTCAGACCTAGGTCAGTGTGGATTGTTTTGTTTATTTGTTTAATTTTCTCATTGGAAGAGCAACACTGTTTTCCAACAAATTATAGGAGGATATCTGAAGAAGGGAAAAAATTGCCTTGTCATATGTAAAAACTTTCCTGTATGTGATTTTATAAAATGAAAAAACTTGAAAGGGCATTAAAAGTCACCTGGCCTACCTTTTCTTCTTTTTATTGAGATAATAAATATTTATTGGGCAATTTCTTTCTTTGGAAGGTACTTCCCAAGATGCTCCATCATCTTTGTCATTGTCAACCTGCCTCATCTGTGGGGGTTCCTTCTCCTTGTCTGTGTGCCCCCCCACCACCTAACTAGCCTACTATACTGTACCCCCCGAGAATAAAATATCCTTTTCCCAAGAACATGTTTAAAACTTTTCAATAAATCCCACAGCTTAAGATTCAGAAGCAAAGAGAAGCATTTTTTTCAAGACGAAATTATATACCATTGTATACCATTTATAAAAATCATATAAAATAATCAAGTCATTTTTGGTGTGCATGGCATTTACAGAACCTCAAGTTGGGCTCAACACTTAATCACAATGACAACTCTCTCCTGTAAGCCTAAATTCTAATACAAAGTATACAATGATGTCAACAGGAAAATACACAATACCATAATATGATACATGATACCCACCAGAACACTCACAAGAATAGTTAATGTGAAACAGTACAATACAAGTGGTGGCAAAGTAGTGAAACTCTTGGAAATCTGATACAGGAGTTAGAAAACTTTTCATACAAAGGACCAGATAGTAAATATATTTTTAAATTATTTTATTAAGGTCATATTGGATTACAACATTGTGTACATTTCAAGTGCCCATCACTACGTGTCAGTTTCTGTATAGACCACACCATGTTCACCACCAACAGTCCAGTTTTTAACCATCACCATATACATGTGCCCCTTTACCCCTTTTGCCCTCCCCCTTCTCCTCTGGTAACCACTAATCTGTTTTCCTTGGGCCATGCAGTCTCTTTCACAACTACTCAGCTCTGCCCTTGCCACACAAAAACAGACAGACAATACATAAAAAATGACTAAGTTGTGTTCCAATAAAATTTTACTTACAAAAACAAGTCTTTGGGCCATAGTTTGAAGATTCCTGCTTTAATATATTGTCAGTGATAATGTAAGTTTGTACAAGCAGGTTGGAAAATTAACACTGAATAAATAAATAAATAAATATATACACTAAGCCTCAGCAATTGCATTTCTAGGTATATACACATGGCAGTACATAAATGTGTTCACTAAAAAATATGTGCAAGAATAGACATAAAAGCACAACTTTTAATAGTCAAAAATGAAATAAGTCCAATGTTCATCAATAGTAGAACAAATAAAGAAATTGTGATATATTGACACAATGGAATACTACACAGCAATGAAAATGAATGGATTATAATTACATGTTACAACCTGGATGAATATTACAAAAATAATATTAAAATTAGACACAAAATATGTGATTACATTTATATAAAGTGCAAAAGTAATCTATGTGGTTTGAAGTTGGGACAGTGGTTACCTTTGGCGGATGGGAGTAGATAATGCCTGGAAGAGGGAGTGTGAGGGGTTTCTGGGGTTCTATTCCTGGTGATGCTCTACTTCTTGATTGGGTGCTGGTTACATGGGTGGGTCCACTTTGTGAAAATGAAGCCAGGTGTGCACTAGGATTCATATACTTTTCTGTGTGTATTTTATATGTCAATAAAATGCTTATGAATAAAACTTGTGAAGGCTTCTTCAGTAACCCATACAGTTTAAATTTCACTTCCTCACTAAACCTTTCCTTGCAGCCCTGACAGAATTGATCAATTCCTGCTCTGAGTTCTCATGGCACACTGCACATTCCTCTACTATGTGTACTAATTCATGATTATTTATGTATCTTCTTGCAAGGCTAGACTCTGCTGCTTAAGGACAAGGAGCACATTTTAATAACATTTGTGTGCCCAAAGACTCACACATTGGATGATCCAAAATAGACCAGAAATAAATGCTACTTAAAGAGCTCAAGCAAGCACTTTGAGTGCTTATCAAATAATTCCACCATGAATTGATTACTCTTTAGCCCTTGCCAAAAATTCATTGAAGTCATCTGATAATCCAGAGGGAGAGTCTCAGGGTCTGATGGAAATGTCAGTCATCTCTCTCTCTTGGGTCTTCAGAGACTCTACTCCTTACTAGTTAGATCACAAACAAGGACAACACCCAGATCATATTAGTTCAGCTCCTCAAAGAAATGTCTTTAATTTTACAAGATCTAATATTATACCCTCTCTTACTTTTTGGTAAAGGGTTGAGACCAGAAATATCCATTTGTACACACACACACACACACACACACACACACACACACACACACACACACATCTGTGTCTTTTGCAAAACCACAGTTAAAAATGTGTCTATTTATTACACAATGTCCTATATATATAAAGTCCTGCAAGATGCGTTTCTCTTTGAATTCAGGGCAGGAAAAAAAAGGTGGTCTTTGCTGACTAACTTATATATTAAAGGTTGCTTCAGGGAACCTAAGAACTATGCTTCTTCTTTTTTTTCATTTGTTAGAAAATTTCCAACTCAATCAAATGTTCGACCCTAATGATCAAGTCATATCAGGACCACAATGACATCTATGCTTCTGCTCCTTTTATTTTGTTTCAGTTCTACTTTTCTTTGTAATTGCTCTTTTTTTATGACGTTTAATTTGTCAAGCCTCCTTGAAAAGCAGGTAGAGCATAAATCTTAAATCAGGGTTTCTCAATCTTACTACTATTTACATTTTGGGCTAGATAATTAGTTGTTGTGGGCCTGTCCTGTGCATTGTAGGATGTTAAGCAGCATCCCTGACCTCTATCCACTAGATGACAATAGCACTCCCACCCCAACTGTGACAACCAAAAATGTCTCCAGACATTGCCAGAAATCCCCTGTTGGGCAAAATCTCCACCAGTTAAGAACAACCGTCTTAAATATATAAATAAATATTCTAGAACTCTTTTAAGTCCTTGTATCTAAACTTGCTCACCAAGCTGCTGTTAAACAAGGTGCAATCCAAAGTATTGATTAAAACCCAACCATATCTTTCACCCCCATTTAAGTGCTATACAAGTATCTTTATCCAAAAGAGGAAAACACATACACATCCATTGGCTTACTTAGCCAGGAGACACAAGGCTGAAGAGCGATTCAGTAAAGGCCAGTGAATGGGGGATGGCGGTTTCACGCCTTTCCTGAAGGTAAACACACAGGGAAAAAATGAATTGGAAGTGGTTAACAGCCACAGACAATGCTAGAAAGATATTTCAGACACCTCACTGGGAAAGTCCTAATGGGAAGAGTATACCAAGAGTTAGTGGGTGCTCCTTTTCATACTTGTCCCTAACCCAGATAAATTAAGACATCCGGAGGAAGCTTGGATTTTTTTTCAAAGGAGAAAATGACTGAGAGGTCTGTATGGATTTTATTCAAGAAACATGGAAGTTTCCCTGAAATTTTCCCCCAAAGAGCAACCTATGAGGGAAAGAGTAATGACAAGCCTCTCAATAAGAACACTACCCACCAGTGTAGTGCATTCCACTCCCACCTACAAGCTCCCATTTAGCTAAACAGGTTAGGTTGCATTACTCTCATTTTATACTTGGGTAAGTCAAACATGTAAATAGCAGAGTCATGAACTTGAGAAGACCGAAGAGCTTGAGTGGGGAATACATTAATTCTATGCAACCTCCAAAACCCCAATCCAATGCCTCTTCCTCTCATAATTCTCCCCTGATTTCCCCCAACCCTCAGTTGGAAGTATCCAGTTCCCCTCTTTAGCCCATGTCTTTGCCTCTTTTATCAGCATTGTCTGTGTGTGAGCTTTTTCTCCCTACTCTATCATGATGTGTTATAATCAACTCTGTTTTCTCCACTGTTTTTACCAAGCACAGAGTCTTACAGGACTCAAAAATATTTGTTTAATTAAGCCCGATCTATTAATATACTTCTGAACCCCTCCTGGTCATTCAGTAGTGAAAGCTGAGTAATAAAATTCTTATCCTAAAGCAGAGAGGATTTCCTGAGAAATATCTGGAGGTTTGTGACTCAGTGACCCTCTACAAAGGAACATGAATGTTTATGCTCAGGAAGAGGAAGCTGATGACTGCCCTTTGCAGAGTGAATTCCTTGCCTACCCTCTCCAAGAAGTGACCTTAGGGTGGCATGTGGGATGCACATGGCCACACAGCCTTTAAGCAGTTACTAGAGGGCACACTCAAGTGTGAAGGATTCTACATCTCACTGTACACATCTTTAAAACTAGGGATATCTGTTCAGTTGAGAGGGACACTTCTCTTGGGCTTCTGCTATTTTCATAGCATGGAAATTTGCTTTTGTGTCTTTAAAATACACAGCACAATTATTTCTAATACACACTTTCACTTACACGAATTCTCAATCCTTCAGAGTGCCCATGAGTCAGGGATTTTAATCACCATTTTGTAGGTGAGAAAATGAGGCTCACAAAGGTTGAGGACCTTCCTTAAGTCACTCACACACTTAACGACAGAGCAGACCATCTGACTCTCAGTCTAAGGCAGTGGGTCTCAGCTGGGAGCGACTGTGTCCTTCAGGGGACATGGGGCAATGTGTGGAAGCAGTTTTGGTTGCCACAACTGGTATATGAGGAAGGAGTGCTATTGGTATCTAGTTGATAGAGGGCAGGGATGCTGTGAAATCTCCTATAGAAGGCAGCCCTACAACAAGGACTTATCTGGCCCTGAGTGTCAATAGCATTGATGTTGAGCAACCTTGGTCTAGATCTGTCTTTTTCTCTCCCTCTCTCTCTCACACATACACACACACCTACATACACTCATAATTTGGATGCAGCATGAACATCTGTATCATCTAAGCCATCTGGGACACAATGCATTATACCACTGCAACCACAGCCTATAGAGTCACCTGGAAGACCCACAAATCCAGAGTAAGTCTTGAGGCTACATGACCCCCCAGCCAATGCTGGCCACCAAATGAAGCAGGGAGTACGGAATGAATAGGGGTGTTAACCAATGATTCTCTAAAAGGTCCTCAGATCAAATTCTTTCCCTCTATGATAATGGCCACCACTTTTCCAGTCTTCAAATCTTTGAATATGTGGAGTCAGGTTAGGAATATTTCTCTGCCAAGAGCAGCTATAAAGGTGTCATAAGACAATCTCAATGAATTAAAAATTATTTCCCTCTGTGTTCAATGCTCAGCACTGAAATCATCTTGGAACAATACTTCAAGCTTCTAAGAACCAACATCTCTTTACATTTTCCCTCATTTTTCACTTTTCTTCCCTCTTAAAATATTTGGGATCATTTATTCTTTGCCTCTCATTTAAATAAGACCCTTTATTTAAAACCATAACCAATGAGACCTAACAGCACTGCCCAACATGTTTTTAGAATCACAAAAGATCTTTCTTTTCTAGTCCTGGAATAAACCAGTATACAGATCTAGTCCAACTGCTTCTAGACTGATGCAGAAGCAGAGCCCTGGGAAGGGAGATGACTTGCTGGTTCAAGGGCATCCAGTGGCAAAGCTACAGCTGAGACACAGACATCTATGCTACCCACTCTCTACCTCTCCCTTGCCTCTCTCATGGTCTCACCATTCCTGTCTTCATGGGAGAAATAACAAAGGTTTTCACAGAATCTCCCTACCCCATATACAAGTTGCCAAACAAACTCCAAATGCCCTCCCCCTATTTTTCTTCTAATTTTGATTGTATGGATGAATGCATTTCCTAGCTCTCTACGCTTACTTTTATTCTATTTATCAAACACTGAGATCATGCTCATTGTGTGTCAGACACTGTTGTAAGTGCTTTACAAATATTAATTAATTTAATTCGAATAACGATCTTATGAGGTAGATGTGACTATTTCCCTCTTTTTACAGACCAGGCACAGAGAGTCTGGGTAACTTGCTAACATCACATAGCCAGTGAGAAAGAAAGCAGGGATCTAACTACCCTGGGCTCTGGCTCCAAGTTTCCCCTCTCAACCCCGAGACTGCCTCTCCTGAAGCTTTTATTACTAAACATATCCCAAAAGTCTTACCATAGTTGTAGCTGTAAATATTATCTAGATCAAAAAGCAAAGTATGCTTTCTGCAGGGTTTGTTCTGAGTGTGACAAACCCAGTATTACATTCATGAAGGTATTCATTAATACCTTCATGTATTTAATTATGAGAATGATAGGGGGAATGTTGCCTGTCCTCTATGCGTGCTCACGGATAGAATGAGAGCAAGCTCTCTGATATCTCTTCTTATAAGATCAAGTCCCAACCTTATGACCTCCTCTAACCTTAATTAGTTCCTTACTCCAAATATAGCTACACTACAAGTTAGGGCTTCAACATACGAATTTGGCAGAGACACATATATTCAGTCCATAACAAGCTCCTCAAAGACTCATGTCATCTTAACCAGCTAAAGAAATTAAAATTTGAGATTTGGGTACCTAGTTACCATGAAGGGTTGGAGGTAGAAAAAAGGGGGAGAGCCCGGGGGCTCAAGAACAATGTTTTTTGGTCCATTATATAGCCTGTATCCAGATGATAAAAAATAACTTCTTGGAATTTTATCTCAAATTCTATACAGAATTCCAGTTTTGTGCTTTTTGTGGCACCTCGAAATCACACAATTTCCAAGTTGGGAGTGATTTTTATTTCAGATGCAAACACTGAGGTCTTGCAAAGCCAAGTGGCCCTACCAGCCTGGTTGGTGGACTGTGCACATTCTCAGTCCTCCATGATGTTCTGCTGTAGGGAGATGACTGTTCATTGATTTATTATTTTCTAAATTCAGGGTGTATGCTAGAAAAAAAGTGGTATTGTTTTGAGAAATGTTCTATTCAGGAATTCAAAGTCATAAGTCTAAAATCCAGAAGGTTATCAGAAAAGAAATCCAGAAAATGAGAAAGGTTAAAAAAACATAAGACACTTTGTCCTGTGTTAAAAGTTGCATCAACAAATGGTGAAGTGGAAGGAATGTGGCTAAAGGCAAAAAAAAGCTATGTGAAACAGTCCTCGGTCAATGACGTGGGTACAGCCATTGTAAGAAAAGGTCCAGTGGTTTCATAGGCTCCACTTCCAGGAATAAACTCCTCTCACCTCCTGTGTGTGGAACAAGAGGATCTCTTGGGTAACAGGGAACCTTCAGACGCTAAATAAAAGCTATTCACAGACATCAGTTGATGGTTTGAAATTCTCTCACAGAAAATATTTGGTTGACCTTTAGTGTATCAGATTAGGCAGTGGAATGCCCAAAGACATGTAATGTGTACTTTCCAGTAAAAGAGATATTGAACAAGGGCAAAATTATAAATGGCATTTTCTTGCAAATGACTAAGAGTAATAGTCATAGGAAGCTATTTTCTACAGAAAAAAATCTAAGATGCATTATTTATTCCCTTCTTGTCTGTCTTGAAGAACGTTGGAGGAAAAATAAGGTAGAGATCATTACATTCTTCAATAAATGAAAGGGAAGGTGAGTGTAGTAGATTGTGTTAAAGGCCCCAGTTCTTCACAGTTCCCTGAATTCAGACTGTATTGAGTTCCACTCACTAAAGAGTATATTTTCTTGCCTGTTGATTTTGGATTCCACCATGTGACTTGCTCTGGCCAACAGAACGTTAGCCTGTGCGGTGCAACTAATGTGCTTGCTCTTTTGTGCATGTACCACAGCCATGAAAAGAGGCTCCCCCAGGAGTTGCTGCCACTCAGCCTGAGGCCTAGAATGAACACACACATGAGGATGTTATCCTCCACCTGGTGAGAAGTCAAGATTGGCTGGATTTAGAGCCTGAAGTAAAGTCACCAGGCCTAAGCTTATATTGGCCCACTGCACCCCCACCCCACTCCCCAAATCCACACACCAACCTGAAGTCTAGCAAGTGATAATGATGGTCCTTTTAAGCCAGGAGGCCCCAAACGATGGCCTGCAGACCAAATCCAGCTGCCACCTAATTTACCCACCAGCCAGGTACTAATGGATTTTACATTTTTAAAGGGTAGGAAAAAGAATCATAAGAAGAAGATTTTGTGACACACAAAAATTACATGAAATTCAAATCTCAGTGTCCATAAATGAAGTTTGATTGGAACACAGCCACTCTCATTCATTAATCCAATGGCTGAATTGGATAGTTGTGATAGAGACCATATGGCCCACAAAGCTGAAAATATTTACTATCTGGCTCTTTCCAGAAAAAGTTTTTTGACCCTGCTTGAAGCCACTGAGTTTCAAAGTGGTTTACTATGTAGCAATATGCAAGTGATTTTTACCTCTGACAACAAACTAGTAAATAATTAGTAGTAAGTATATCACAGGAAATGAACGTATTTAAAGTAACACAAAAGCAGAAGAACCAGAGCATCTGCTGGAATTGTACACAAGCCTCACTCTGCCTTATACTGTCAGGGATTCTTAAGTAAATGGACTACTTGCCCTGTGCTTCTGTGGATTACCTTGTGTCCAAATGTAGTGACTAAAATAGAGAAAGCACACTATGCAATGCTTGCAATTCCAGAAGAAAATGGCACCTGCCTCCTTACATTGTTTTAGACTTGTCACTAGGCAATACTGCTCTCAGAGAAGAGACTGAAATAGGTGGATGAGAGTTCCTTCCCTAACCCATGAGAGGAGAGGAACCAGGCCTTACACGTCCTCTCAATTACTCTCAGTGCCTTGCACAAACAGTAAGTACTTGATAAACTTGTGCTGATTGGAGACATATCTTTGAAGACAACATGGTCTTACGGGAAGTGCATGGGATTGAGAGTCAAGAGGCCAGGCTTCTATGCTTGATCCTACAACTAAGTGGTGGGAGTCACTGAACCTATTATTATTATGTTCCATTGCCAAACATCCTAACCAGTCCACCCTGCTGGTGGGTTAGAGAAGTGTGAAGGTGGGAACCCCCAGGCCAGCTAGGTGGGACCTGGGAAAGCCAGAGCCCCCAAGGTTAGTCTGCCCAACCACAAGCCGCCTTGTCCTTTTACCCTAGCACACCACAAAATTACAATTATTCTCTCTATATACCATGACATGAAAATGTTTAAGATACATTTGGAGCACGTTGAGTCAGGATTTAACATATAAGGAAATTAGTTTAGTCTGAGCTATCTATTTTTAAAATGCAGGGAATATATTAGGCCTTTTTAATTAATTCCTCACTAATCAAGAGTAATAAAAATGGCCTTGAAATTATTCCAAGAATCTCCTTAATTACCCTGGAGATCAGGATGCTCAGAAGTGAACAAATTAAATTTAATGTTCTCTCTCTCCACGTGATGTAGTAACCTCCTTCCAGACTGTGATGGATTGATTTTATTTGATGGTGCCAATTAATAGACTCTCCATAGCCAACCCTTTGAAATGTGACTTTGCAACTACTCCTATCAAGAGTTGGGTCTATTTCCCCACCCTGAATATGGGCTGGTCCTGTACAATGCTTTCGCTAATAGGCAGTGGCAGAAGTGATAGGACTTCAGTTTTAAGCCTAGACCTTACGAGGTCTTGAATGCTTTCACTCTCTCTCATGGGTCCTTGCCCACACCATGAGAAAAGCCCAGGAGAGTCTAATGGAAGATCAAAAACCATACAGAAAGGAGCCCAGTTTTCTCACCATGACCACCCTAGACCAGCCAACTTCCAAACATAGGAGAGAGGCAGTCAAGAGCAGCAGAGCCACTTCTAGGACCCACAGCTAACTACGTATGCACGAGACAGCCCAGGCAAGACCAGAAGGACCACTCAGCTGACTCACGGGTATGTAACCAATAATAAATATTTATTGTTTGAAGTCACTGAAGTTTGGGGTCATTTCTTATGCATCAATAGCTGATCATAGATATATCAGCATCAAGTTTCTTCCATTCTAATGAAAGGGAAAATTATTCTTTTCCTCATTTCTAATATTCAAATATACATTGATCTACGCATTCAACAAAATACTATTAATCATCTATTCTGTGTCAGGTTCTGAACTGAGCTCCAGGGATATAGCAGTGAAATCCACTCAACTGATAATTGCCCCCAAAACTACATCTTCAATGCTGCACTCTTATCTAATATTTTACAGCTTAGTCCTATAGAATATTTTGCCATTACTGAAAACTCATCACGTTCTAAACATTAAATCATTTTATCCTCCAGGAGCCCTCAACAAAAAACAAACCAACAGGGGGCTGGCACTGTGGCTGAGTGGTTAAGTTTGCACAGTTCGCTCCAGCGGCCCAGGGTTTCACTGGTTCGGATCCTGGGTGCGGACATGGCACCGCTCATCAAGCCGCTGAGGCAGCATCCCACATAGCACAACCAGAGGTGCTCACAACTCGAATATACAACAATGTTCTGGGTGACTTTGGGGAGAAGAAGAAGGGGAAAAAAAGAAGATTGGCAACAGTTGTTAGCTCAGGTGCCAATCTTTAAAAAAAAACAAACACAAACCAACAAGAACAAGGCTTTGTTCCCACCTCTTTTATTTCTATATATCCGTTAATTCATGTATGAAATGTGGACCATGAACTGTGCCCACGTGAACTGAGACTTCAAAGAGGAATGAGACTCAAGACTACCTTCAAGGAGACCCAGTTCTTCTTCTTGGGCACAGAGCTAAACCACAATTCCCAGTCGCCTTTCATTTAGGTGGGGCCATATGCCTAGTTCTTACCAAAGGGATGCAAGTGGAAATGATGGGTCATTTCTGGTCCAAGGCATGTAAGAGCAAGGGTAACTTCTCTATGAACACACTCTCCTTCCCCTTCCATGGAAATTTTGGCACCTACATATTAAAGATAGTGGTTTTACACAATGGAAGGTGCCCGGAACCCTGAGTGACTACTTGAAGGAGAACTCCTAGGATTTCCATCTGACCTAAACCATTTGGTTTGGTCGTTGTATGAGCAAGATAGATATTTGTTGAGTTAAGTCACTGAGATTTGGGGTTATTTCTTACAGCAATTAAACTGTATCAGAGCTTCCAACCTCAGCACTACTGACACTTTGGGCTAGAAAGTTCATTGTTGCGGGGAACTGTCCTGTGCATCATAGGACATTTAGCAGCAACCCTGGCCTCTACCACCAGAAACCAGTAGAACCACCCCCTCCACTAGTTGTGACAACCAACAACATCTCAAGACATTACAAGTGTCCCCTGGAGGGCAAAATTGCCTCCATTTGAGACCCTCTGTCCTATACTGCCTAATATACCCCATTTCTGATCTATTTGGTGTGCACAGGCTTCTCTCTTCTAGTATATCAAACAGTTCTCCATTCTTACCGCTGGAAATCTAAAGTTTTCTGTGTGATTTTTCAGTATCTTCTCAATTTGACCCACTCTTATTTTCCAAAATTCTTTTTTGTTTTTAGATGCCACATGTAAGTGATACAATGCAGTATTGTCTTTCTCTGTCTGGCTCATTTTACTTAGCATAATGCCTTCTAGATTCATCCATGTTGTCACAATTGACAGGGTTTCATCTTTTTTTAAGCCCAAATAATATTCCAGCAGGCACACGCGTGTGTGTATACACATATATATACATACATATATATCACATTTTCTTGATCCATTCATCCGTTGATGGACACTTAGGTTGTTTCCATACCTTGGCTATTGTGAATAATGCTGCAATGAACATGCGAGTACAGATATCTCTTTGAGATATCTGTTTCTTTTCCTTTGGATATATACCCACACCTGGGATTGCTGGATCATACGGTAGTTCTATTTTTAATTTCTTGAGGAAAATTCACACTGTTTTCCACCAAAGTTCTTGTCAATTACCACCCAACACATCAACTGAGTCTCCATAATATTGCCCTCTTCTTCTTTGTGTATGCACTGCCTACACTCACACATTTCCATCTCTGTATATTTGCTCCTACTATCTATTCCCATGAGACTTTCAATCCTGCGTCACTGATTTCTCCCCTCTGTAAATTCCCATAACCACATAGGCATCTAACATGGGGGGAACAATGGGGTTTCATCTCACAGGCAAACTATAACTAATCAACAGTGGCTGCCAGGGGCATGGCATGGAAAAGGCGAGGCTGTCATACAGGCTCAGCAGCAGCATGTTGTGATCAATTAGTAATGTCTGCTGTGGACCTGAAATAAAATGGTGGTATCCACGCCATCCTAGATATATTGTCTCACATTGCTCTCTGTTGACCTTTCCTAGTCTTTTATAATTTCCTAAAAAGCAAGACCAATGTTTCACACAGGAAGAAAAATTCTCTCAGAGGCTCAGACAATAAAATATTAGTTTATAGGTCACTAAGGGTACAGAGAATTTTTTGAAATCATCCTAAACCTTTTAATAATAGATTAATCAAGAAGGAAAAGTTGCATCCCAATGCAGTCATTCCCTAGGCTCTGTGTTAATCACACTGTCATGTTAGGGTGCTTTATTTTGACTTCTTCAAACTATCAGTTTGAGTAGCAGCTATATATTTTATACTTATTAGGGCGTAAAAATATATCTCCTCCTTTTTTGATAACCCAAGCTTCCTCTCAATGATCTTGGCCAAATATATGAACTTGGGTAAAAACCTATAAGCGACAGAAATTTATATCTTTTAAATTAGTTTTTGGATATCTGCCTTCTAAATGTTTCACGTTTATTTTTCTTTTAAAACATATTTTGTATTAAACGAACCAAATATGCCATTGTCGTGGGCACAAAACCATCTTCTTGTTTACTAAAAAGTGATTCAAACAAATTAGTAATAGAAGAAATCTGTCCCCTTCCAGGAGCGGTAAACAATTTATTTGCTCAAAACATTCTCTAAAGTTTAGTTGAGCTTTATCTCAAAACTTCATGTGATTCGTGAAATTTTACTGGTATTTCTAAAACAAGAAATGAAAATGAAATTATTGAGATGGAGTCAAAAGACCCCTTGAGCCTCTGCATTGCCACGCCACCCCCAAATGCGAAATCTTCAATGGAAACTAAAAATTTTCCTGTTAAAGTTGATTGTCTATGAGTAGACATAGACCACCCAAGTTTCCTGTCAATCTTATGTGGCTATTTCTAACCCTATTTCTGGGGAACTCTGAACTCTCTCTGCACTCACATTTGCATTTTGCAAAAACAGCTATTGAGCACTTCCTATGTCTCAGAGCTAACACTCACTGGTTGAGGTGCTATCCTGCAGGTACTACATCTCTTATGTCTGCCTGCTTCTTTCCTATCCCCACCGCCGTCACCCTGGTACAGTATTTCTTGAAGTCTAAGAGCTTTTACTTCCAAACCTCTGTTTCTCTGTGTTGGAAATTCTAAGATTGGCCTATTTCTCTCAATGACAAAAGTATAACCAGCAAGTAGCAGGTGTACAGAAAAGCAAATTTGGGTTCAGTAGAAGGAATAACAACCAGAATACTCAAGGAGAAAACGGGAATGGTAGTACAATGAATAGAGCCAGATTTTAGTATTAGCCTGAGTTCATAATCGGGCTCTGACATTTACTAGTTGCATATTTTGGAGACATTATTTAACCTCTCATGCCTCAGTTTCCTGAAAAGTAAAACAGAGACAATAACAGGATATACCCCATTAGGCAATTGGGAGAATTAAATGAATTAATACATGCAAAATGTATACAAATCCATAAAACATCAGTATTCAACAACTAAGTGTACTATCATCACTCACATTTTTATAATAAAGGAAGTGATGCAGTTACCCATTAGGGCAGAGAGTTCTAACTAGTCAGCAATTCTTCTTCTTTCTGGGTAAATGGTTATTCTGTACTTCCCAATCTGCCTTGCAGTTAAGAGTGGCCATTGACTGATTTCTAGCCAATGGAATATGAGAAGAACTGTGAGTTACTGCCAGATTTGGCCCATTTAAGCCTCCCACACATGCTCCTCCACACCATTTCCCTGTTCCAGCCTGCCAGAATAGAGGGACTCTGGTGTGGCCTTGGAAACAATATGCTGAAAATGAGAAGAGCAACATCAGATGGCATCTTTGCCAGAGAAGAGCTGAGTATATCCCTCTTGACTCCCACAACTTCACCCTAGTCTAGTTGGAAGCACCCTAGACTGTTACAGAAGCAAAAGAGTACATTTGTATTATTTTGAGCCATTAGATGCTTTGGTCTGTTTGTTACCTTATTCTAGCCCAGGATTTCTCAACCTTGACATCAATGACATTTGGAGCTGGATAATTCTTGGTTGTGGGCGGCTGTCCCGTGCACTGTTGCATGTTTAGAAGCATCCCTACCTACTAGGTGCCACTAGCACTTCTCCCTAGTTGTGGAAACCAAAAACGTCTCCAGATATTGCCAAAAGTCCCCTGAGAGCAAAAGTCACCCTGGCTAAGAATTACTCTTCTACCCTATCCTAACCACATACCCATCTTCAAAGGTATTCAAAATGCTGCATGTATGGCCTCTTTCCAGGGCTGGCTGAGCAGGAAAGCTTGAGATGTTGAAGTCTGTCCATGATCTAGGATCCCTTTCAATTCTGCAGTTTACATTGGGACTTTTATTGGTAGAAAAGATTGTACACATTTACTCGTGGATGGATTCTTAGAGACAATTTGGTGCCTAAGGAAAATAGGACCTGGAGATGTTATAGGACTTCCCAAGGTCATATAGAAATCAGGGTTCCAAAGTTCCAGTATAATTTTGCTTTTACTGCCCCATACTGCCTGGCATGAGACTGAGTGGATATATCGTTCTATTTCATTACTACACAACTTTCCCACCAAAGAAAATCATCTAATTTATCTTTCACAGTTTAGTTCAAGGAAAATGCCCAAAAAAAGACACTAGGAAGGAGGCACTGAAAGACACTAGTTATTCACCATGTACTGGATACAAAAATCTGTCAATTCTTTATTTACAATGACCAAAATTTACAGAGGAAAAAAAAATATATGCCAGAATAATTAATTGACGTCAGGTTCTATTTATACATGTTGTTAGTAACTACATGGGCCCCTCTGTCGAGAATTGATATTAACCAGGCTCACCAACCTACTAACTCTCAAAAGGACGGACTCATTCTCAAGATATTGAGAATCAGAAAAAGAACTGAGAGCTAATCTTTTCTAGTATTGGTGCCGAAGGCAGAGTTTGAAAATATAAAAAACCTTCTTAATCCATATGTTAACCTTGGATTCTCCCAGAAGCAGATAGTGAGATGGGAATTAGCATGCAAGTAGTTTAATTGGGAAGGGATCCTAAGCAGCATTTGGAGGGGAGGAGAGGAGTGAGACAGGGAAGGGAAGGTGGCCAATTCAGAATGTGTTAATGAGTAGGTGACTACTGTGGCCAACTTGGTGGAGCTCAATCCTGCTAGGCCCTCCAGGAGACTATGTAGGGCTTGGCTCAGTCTTCCCACCCAGGAGGCAAGAAAGCTGGTCGTGTTAAGGGTTTCTTCCTGGGTGGAACTCCCTGCCATTTCCAGATTGCATTGCTATTGGCTGAACACAAGGAGGGGCAGGGGTGGCAGAGAAAGCCTTCTAGTAAAGTTTCAGGTATTTGCAATATAAAGTCTTCAGGTGGATGTGGGCAGGGCACCAGAAGGATCTGACATAGTCCAGACTTAAATCATGAACACTTCACTCCCCTGCCCCTTGTATTTCCCCCCAACTCCAGTAGTCTCTTTTCCTTTTAGCTCATTTCTGCATTCAGGGGAGTGACGTTCATTCATTTTGGATCTATCTCTGAGACTTAATTGCTCTAATTTAGATATTTCCAACCAGTGGGACATAGACGCTTGGAGGTGGGTGTGGGGAGAGCCTCACATTTATATAAGGAAATCCTCAAATCCCTTATCACACCAAGTAGCATTTGTAGAACAAATAATTTATCCCAAGATTTATATTTTATTGTTTTTATGTGTTGTTTGATGCTACTGTGAAAAATCATATACGAATTCATTTTAAAGTACAACTTAATTGCTAATTTCTGTCATTATGTGTTTTTTTAGACAACAAAAATTTAAACTACCACAAATAGTAATTTGAACTTTGAGAGATTAAAATGAGGGAGGGTTGAATGATTGAAAAGTTTGGAAACCATTGATTTAATGGTTGGAGAACACTAAAGGAGAATTAGTCCAATTATGCTTTGCTAATATGAAGGGGGTGAGGTGCTCCTTTTAGTCCATCTGCTTCTGAAGTATTATTAAATGCCACTTAGACTACAGGGAAGTGTTCAAGAGTCCAGGCTGCAAAGTTAAACGTGAGCTTGAATCCTAGCTCTATGACTTGGTAGCTGTTTGACTCTAGACAAGCAACTTATCTTCTCCACACCTGAGTTTCCACATCTGTAAAATAAGGTTTTTAATGATATGTCTTTTGTCTAGGAGTGTTGTGAAATTTCAATGAGGTGTAAGTATAAAACTCTCAATTCAGAACCTGGTAGATAGCAAGTACTCAATGCATGATAATTATCTTAGCTTAACCACTCTTCCGCTGCATCTTCTTATCTGTTCCCACATCTTTTTATCAATGACACTAGGTAGATTTGAATTTCAGAAAATCAAGGAATATTTTTTAGTATAAGTATGTCCCAAATATTGCATGCTTCTAGATGGGCTGGAGGCAATGTACTTCGTAGAAGCCCTGAAATTCACAAACTTATTGTGTGTTGTGGTCTTTTCAAAGCATTGCATAGAACACACTTGTACTAAATACCAAATATTGCATGGGATATACTTATACTGAAAAAATTGTTATTTTACTGAAATTTAAGTTTAACTAGGTGTCTTGTACTTTCATTTGCTAAATCTGGCAGTGCTACATTACATGAATATGCCTGATCAGGGGCACAAAAGCCTTAAGGATTTGTGGATACGAGTTTCAGTTAAGTTTTACAATTCCTATTAACATTTTTAAGAAGCATGGCTTGATTTCTTCCAGGAAGCTCAGTGCAAAGATTCATGTTCTTGTATGAGTAATCACTGCAGAGCCAGGACCCCCAATTCTGAATCCCTGCTTAAGAAGACATGGCCTATTGAGCTATTCATTCTTGTAATATAACAGTGTTTATGGTGCCTTTCTGTGACATGTTTATATAAAATATTTGCTAATCTTTCAACACAGAGTGAGCTAACACACTGCTAGTGAAATCCAGCTTATCTAGGGCACATCTTCCCATTCCATTCAGGCACACATCTGAGTTAGCCCAGGCATGAGGTAGGCTCCACAGATCCTCATATTTCACTGCCTGAGTTTTACTAGCAGGGTTGCTTAGCATAGTCCACGGGTTTCCAAATACAGGAAACTATATCAGAGGTTGTCTGTCCTTTTAATCTATAGAATGTTATCAATGCAGATTCTTTGGATGCTTTGAAAAGATCACAATGGACAAAAGGTTGTGAATTCTAGGGCTTCTGAAAAACATACTGCCCTAGCCAACCTAGAACTGAACCGGTTACAGCAAGATCTTCATGCAACAGGACTCAGGTCCTGGACACTAATGGCTGTGTCCCTGGGTCAAGTATGCCAGGTTTCCTGAAGCAAAAGGCTCTATTAAGCTTTTGAGTTCTCCACCAGGTCTCCAAGGCATGCATAAACAAAAAACAAGTAACCTGAAACTCTTAGCCTTTCCTGCACTCATGTGCGAGGTTAATGGTTTAGATTTTCAATACGTTACTAAAACCAACCCAGTAGTGAAAAAGAATGAATGTTCAAATCAGCATAGCTGTCAGTGGAGTGGCTGGCATTCTAGACTTCCTATAGGAAAATGACATCCCTAAAAGAAGCCTGGCTGGCATAGACCAAGAAACACCTGTGATTCTGATAGCACCCTTCCCCCTACCGTATCTACTTTGACCTTCCTCCATCCCTTGCTCTAAAGGATATCTTTCAAGTCTTTAGCATAATGTCTGGAACATAGTAAGTGCTTGATAAATGTCAGCTCTCAGCACTATTAACAGGTACTGCTATCTGCCTGAAGTTTGAGACTACCGGACTCCAAGCTGAATTTTCAGTGCCCCTTGTGGTTTAGACTCTGTGGGACTAAAGGCAGTCCACAAATCACACTCTAGAGCCATGTTCCTCAAAGAAGCTGTACTGGAAGACCACGGTTTTGCCTTGTTTTGTTTTTTTAATCCGTTACGGACTCATACTTTTGTAAAATATAATAAAAATAAAATAAGCTACTAAAAAATAGGGGGAAAAGCATAAAAAACACAAGCCAAATTTTAAAAATTAGATTCAATAGACACAAAATTATGCTGTCAAATTTCTATGAAAGTTTCTCAATGTGTACTCTCACTTGATTTATTTATCTCATTACAGACCTGCAAGGACTGCAATGGTCCAGGGACCACATTTTGACCAGCATGGATCTAATGGTCATTGCATATACATTTCGCAACTGAAAATATAGACTCTTACACTGAAAGAATATTATTGTTTTAATCAATGAGTTGACATTTGGTTCTTTTATTAATGAGAAGAATAACTCTAATAAGCCCAAGTAAAGTAAAGTGTTGAGCTTGAAATTTTATCTAACAATATTTTCCCTGGTAGATTAAATTTCTAATTATATGGCGTATTTAGGCTAATGTTAAAATCTGTATTTTTTCCTGAGCACACAGACTGTCAACAGGTAGAGGTGTCTGCTTAGGGAATATGACATATTTTTGTTAAAAATGTACTGTGAATAATACTATATATACACATACACACACACATACAGTGTCTAATACTCCTTAAAGGAGAAAAATCCTAGAAAAGCTAAAAAGGATATGGATTTATAACTTCAGAAATCCACAACTTTACCTGGGTATGGCACTCTCGTTTACAAGCCCGTTTCATTAAAGCATGCTGGTATGACTGCTTGGAAAAACTTTCCCAATCCCCTCTCCCAAGTAAAATTCTGCTTATCTTATAAGATCCAGATCAAGAGATACTTCTCCAGTGCTTTCTCAATACTCACTCATTCGTTCATCATCCATTCATTCATCCATCTGACAAAGGCGTATTGCCAAGCACTGTTCTATGTAGGGTGCTGGAGATACAACACTGAACAAGCCATAGTCCCTATCTTCTTTGAGCTTGTGTTTTAGTGAGGAAAAGGGAGAGAAGAACAAATTAACAAATATATTCATAATATAATACTTGATACGTGAAAAGTTTTATGAGGAAACTAAAACACAGACTTAATTTGCTTCCCTCATCAGAACACAGAAAGCGATTTGAGAGACTATTTTCCCAATTTCCCAAAAGAGGATGCATAGCTGTTACATTCTAGATACACAGGAGAGAAGTTAACTCATTACATACAATGGATGCCTTAGGGAACAAGGTCTTAATTTTCAGACTGAGAGAGAATGAAATAGAGAGTAATCGAGATGCCATTTTAGATAATGTGCTCTGGATAGTGTCTCTAAGGATTGTACAGGTGAGCAGAGATCTAAAAAACAACCCCAAGAGTGAGACATGTGAATAACTAAGGGAGGAGCATTCCAGGTAAGGGATAGCAAATACAAATCGCAGAAGAAGTAGGGAACTTGTTGGCTGTGAAGAACAGTTGGGAGGCCTGTGTGATTGGAAGGGAGTGAGTGCACAGCAGAGGAATGGGAGATGAGGACAAAGGTCAGGATTATTAAGTAGAGAGGTGCTCATACCAAGCCTCACTGGCCTCCCACTCTGTTTGCAGTTCTGTTATAGCACCAACATCCTATTTCTATTCAGTTAGCAATGCACTGTTTGAAGGCAGAGTCTGTGCGATGTTCATCTTTGTATTTCAGCAGCCAGCACTGCAACATATTAAGGCTTAAATGTGTCAAGTGAATAAGCGAATAGATGAACGAATGAACACAGGGCTTTCACAAACATTACTTCATCAATTATTTGTCAACCTTTGAGGAGGCAAGTCTGCTATTATTCTATTTCACAGATAAAGAAATCTAGGATGTTCATCAACGTGCTTGCAGGCACAGAATTGGTAAGATCTGGGGCAAAGACATTCCAAATTCAGATTTGTTTGTTTGACTCCTGGTTTAGTGCCCTTTGTATGCATCAAACTTCTGATTATGGTCAATAGAATGGACAGTAGATTTAAACTTAAAGAAAATGTCTGTGTATCACAATACTTTCTGAAAATTGTAGATGCAAACATGAAAATTTAATTCGTTAGGTTGTTTTTAGTCTGGGGACTTGCTGCCCTCTCCTGGCAATGTGAAAATAACATGAAATAAAAATCAGGGCAGGCCCGGTGGCGTACTGGTTAAGTGCGCATGTTCCGCCTCTCCGCAGCCCAGGGTTCACCAGTTCGGATCCTGGGTGCGGACATGGCGCCGCTTGGCAAAAACCATGCTGTGGCAGGCGTCCCACATATAAAGGAGAGGAAGATGGGCATGGATGTTAGCTCAGGGCTAGTCTTTCTCAGAAAAAAAGAGGAGGATTGGCTGTAGTTAGCTCAGGGTTAATCTTCCTCAAAATAAATAAATAAATAAATAAAAATCATCATTCTCTAGTTAGTCCGGGACATCCCACCCTACTCTGCACCACCCCCCTGTCACTCAGTTTCCTTTCTTCTCCGGATACACTTTTTATTCATATTTGTCAAGTTCACTTAATGACAGGGGTTACTTTTTTGTGCTATAAGATGCATTTTAAAGCCTGAATTGCGTCCTATTTAATTCCCATTTGTTGCTTTAAAATTTGTTATAATTCATAATTATTTGAATAAGTGAACAGATGAATGAATATCTTACATTTTCATTTCATTCTAGCTTTAGATGGAACACACACTAATTTTTCCTCTAAGTTACGAGCCTACAATGCACAAAGAGCTTCTCATATGCATATAAAAATTGTATCACTACAATCATGTGTGTCTTCATTAATTTCATGTGCTGAGAGTATGACATCTGCTTTGGTATTACCGCTTATGGTTAGAAATTATTCTTAATTTCCATGAATAATACTAGGCATTGGTAAATATACTTAGATAAACATCAAGAGAAAATCATTCTCCAAAAATATATGACAAACTCTGAATGTTGTTAGGATTTTTGCAATCTATTAGATTTTGTAGTACTTCTGAAGGTGCCTACATTTCAAGTGAAAACACCCTAATGTTCCCCTAAAGGCTTAGTTATTCTAGAAACAAGAAAGTGACAGTGATGTAGTAAAATTCATTCTTGAAAAAGATCTAACTACTAGAGATTATGGTAACCAATGAAAATGTGCAAATATGAGAAGTATTTAAAATGCTTATTCTATGGGATAATAATGCTACAATATAAAATAGTTTTTGTTTTTCAAATGTACCAAAGTAAACATCACCAGAAAAAAGGGGAGCATTTCATTAATTCTGTCTGACCATTTCGGTGGTATTAAGTTGGGCTGGACTTTTAAAACTCTGTAAGGCAGCATGAGAAAGGCAAAGAAAAGATTGGTTTTTCTCTGGCAAAAAAACACAGCGATAACTATCCAATCTTTGAGCTTTAGTTCAGACTCCCTTTGTATCCCCATTTTGTCCAAAATCCAGACAGCTGCATTGGGTCCCAGACATTAAAGCCAAATATATGTAAGACTACTGAGATTAAAAAAACCTCATCTTGCCCTTAATAGCAAAGCATTCTAACGCTTACTACTCCAAGTGGAGTAGCCAGACCAGCAACATCAGCATCACCAGTATTAAAGATGCAGAAGCTCAGGCCCCCCACAGTGCTGTTAAGATGTCCCAGGTGATTGTACACACATCCACATTTAAGGAGCACTGCTTCTACCAGATGCTCTGCAAGCACTGGCCTGCACTGAGCTGGTGCGTGGAGGTGAGCAGGGGTTAGAGAAGGATTTGGTGAACACACGGCAGTGTAGCCACAATGTCTAACAGAGTTCCTGCTGTTTCTTTAAAAATACGACTTCTTTCTTTCATTCATCCATTCTTTGTTAGTTGATGCCATTCCTTAGCCATATTCCTCTGGTATTTATAATAACATAAACATGTTCTGGAACATATTCACTTTAAGACTTTTAGCTTTTAAACTCAATACATATAAAGAGATTATGAAGAACATGGCTAAGGAACGGCATCAACTAGTAAAGAATAAATGAATGCATTTTTTGGGGGAGGGAGTGAGGAAGATTTCACTCTGAGCCAACATTCATTGCCAACCTTCCTCTTTTTTTGCTTGAGGAAGATTATCGCTGACCTAACACCTCTGCCAATCTTCCTCTACTTTGTATGTGGGATGCCTCCACAGCATGGCTGATGAGTGGAGTAGGTCCACACCTGGGATCCAAACATGCAAACCCAGGACACCGAAGTGGAGTGCACAGAACTTTAACCACTTGGCCATGGGGCTGGCCCCTGAAATTGTATTTTTAAACTAACAGAGTGAACGGTATTAAAAGTTATGCAGAACGCTGCCATGTCTTCACCAAAACCTGTTCCCTCTCCTTCCTGGCTCTGGTCATGTAACTGGGTTCTGGCCAATGGTGGAAGCAGAAGGGTGGTGCACCGCTTCCAAGCTGGCCCAGAAAAGTGTCCCATGCAAGATCTTTTCTCCAGCCTCTGGCTAGAAGTAAAAGATTCCTAGGCCCCAGGGCAGGAGTCAGCAAACTATAGCCTGTCCCCTGGTTTTGTACTGCCCATGACCGAAGAATGGTTTTTACATCTCTATGGTTCAAAAAAAAGAAAGGAAGAATATTTCATGAAAATTTTATGAAATTCAAATATCAGTATCCATAAAGAAAGTTTCATTGGCACACAGCCACACTCATTCATTTACATATAGTCTATGGCTGCTTTCACACTATAACAACAGAGTTGAGCAGTTGCAACAGGGACCCTATAGGCCACAAAGCCTAAAATATTTAAAGTCTGGCCCTTTACAGAAAAAGTTTGCTGATCCCTGCTCTCTTTCAGGGCTGAGCTACAAGATGGGAGGAACCTGGGTCCCTGAATCACTACAAGCAAGGCTGCCCACCAAAATTCCTCACTGGACTACTACATAAGAGAGAAAGAAACTTTCATTTTGTTATTCCACTCAGATTTCAGGGTTCATCTTTTTCCGGACATAGGGTTACCCAAGTAATACAAAGATTTTTTTTTTTTTTTTTATGTCTAGGGTAAGGGGTGGTAACCGGCAGATGTGTGAGACTGTATCAGGTAAACCGAATAAAGAATGCAAGAATGCATATTTTTGAGGAGACACCATTTTGCACTTTATATTTACAGGGCTAAAGTCATGCTGGAGCTACCAGGGTGAAGAGAACAAATTTTCAGCGATGTAGTTTAAAATATATTGTGTAATATATCACCTCATTCCCACTAGGTGGCACTTAAGAGCCTTTACACTTTCAAAACGAATCTATTTCAGGATCATCACAAGGTTTTCAAATTAACTGATAGCCAGCATCTAGTGAAGGCCACTGTATATTCATTACTATTGCTGAAGATACAGAAAAAGATATAAATCAGAGCCCATTCCTCCAAAGTATTGATCATTTGTAGATTTAAAGTAAAACAAATTTGTAGATTTAAAGTAAAAAATGTTTAAAGTAAAACGCAAAACGTCTTATCTAACTGCTAACTTCAAGTTTTCTCATTCCAATAAACTTGCTGCTGCTTTGATAATTATTTAAATCTTATAAATGTGTTTTTACCCAAATGGTCATGGGTCCCACTTTACACAAGCAAAATACCGCCCCCAAAATCTGTTTACTGAGCAGACGTCACTAACCCTGTCCTCAAGATACGTTTCTGTTAACGACAGTCACTAATGTAACACTGTGCAGTTACTTTTTTGATTCTTACCACACTTAGCCCAAAATACACTGTGAATCCTTAAGAAAAATTTATTGAATCTGAATCATAGTTTCTAGGCCATGACAAAGAGTGTGGACCATATCCTAAGGGTAATTAAAGAAATATTGAAAGGTTTGTTTTTTTCGAAAGATCACTGTGGCATGGTGGAAAGAATTGAAGGACTGAGTGGTCAACACTACAAACCAGCTGGGTGGCCTGGACTAAGGTAGTTCTTTCAACGGAAAGGAAGAAACGGAGTCAGGAGACTTGAACTTTATCTAAACAGTTACAGTCCATGTCTCTGTGGCGGATAAAGCTCACGCGCTGGAGTTAAATGGCTGAGATTCAAATCTGCCTCCCCTCTTCCTAAGCGCAATAGCTCGGCCAAGTGCCTTGAGCCCTATGAACCGCAGGCAATTTAATCAGTAAAATGGAGATATTGCCCACCTCATTAGTGCTCTCATGGGAATTAAATAAAATAACATCAATAGAAGGTACTTGATGTACTGCCTGTCAATTCACAAATGAGCAACAAAGGATATTATGGGTCCCACTGTCTCTACTCTAGAGAAAACCCTTATACCCTCACACCTATATTGATACTGTAGCCCCCTGTTGGGTCTCCCAGCACCATATAGTAATGGTCTAGGGTGGGATTTCTCAGCCTTGGCACTAATGACATTTGGGGTTGGATCATTCTTTGTTGTAGGGGCGCGTTCAGTGCATCTTAAAGTTGTTAGGATTTAGTGAGATAATTTGAGCAAAATACTTTGTCTAAATCAGAGTCTCTCAAATTCAGCACTACTGGCCTTCAGACTTGGATGATTCTTTGTTGTAGGTGGGCTGTCCTGCACATCGTAGGGTGTTCAGCAGCATCCCTGGCCTCTGCCCACTAGATGCCAGCAACATCCTCTCCCCTCCAGTTGCGACAACCAAAAATGTCTCGAGACATTGCCAGATGTCCCCCGGAAGGCAAGAATCACTCCCAGTTGAGAACCGCTAGTATAGGACACGATATAGAACAGCCCTGTGCAACAGAAATATAATGCAAACCACAGTGGAGAGCCACTACGTAATTCAAAATTTTCTAGCAGCCATATTAAAAAGTAAAAAGAAACAGATGGAAGTTAGTTTTTAAACTATATTCTACTTAACCCAACATAGCCAAGATATTATTTCCACACGTAATCTACACAAAAATTATCAATGATATATTTTACAGTTTTTTCATATTAGTCTTTGAAATCCAGCGCACCTACTTAACCCTTACAGCACATCTCCATTTGGACTTGCCACTTTTCAAGGCTCAATAGCTATGTGTGGTTAGGGGCTGCTGTCCTGGACAGTGCAGCTATAGGACCTTAGAGTGTGCACTTTCGTATACTGATATCCTCTTATTTCCTCTCCCCCTATTTCCTCACCGCCCCCTTCAATCTTATTAGTTTTATATTTTTAACCACATACTAGATATATTCCTATAGGTATCACATGGCTCCTTTTTTATTGCAATGAAGGGTGGTAGAAATAAATTATAAACAAGTGGCCTCTCTCTTTAGTTCCTCTGTCATCTGGCCACTGCTATCCTCGTTGGCCTAAAACACAGCTTTAATTTCGCCACTCTTTTTACCATGTACCTCTTACGTGCTCCCCCCTTATTGCCCATACAATTTTGTATCTCTTCATCATGTCCCTCTGCTCACTGACCAACACTTGCTTTCTAGAATCATTCCCACTTACATGCAGACTCAAGGCAGCCATACTGTTTCCTTGAGAAAATTGCTTAAATCTTCTGTGGAATAGGTCAGCAAGCATTAATGTGATGTTCTGCAAACAATGTGGACTCAACCAATATCTGCTGATGAGCAATGGGCCGTTACATGAGGTTATTTGGTCTACTCATGCTCAAAATAATAAGCATTCTTGCTGAAATCAGCACGCCACAGGGGTCTTTTCTCCTCACTGGTCAACAGCTTTGATGTATTACAAAAGTAAGCTTTTAGGGCATCTGCCCGTCTTCAGGTCACCATACTGTTTCTCCACATTCCACAACCAACCATCTTCTCTCATATCCATGCGCATCTGTGTTGAAGCAGACACTGACTCTGGGGCTGCATTCCAGATGCTCATTAGCAGAGGTCTGGCTTACATCTGACAGTAAGTATGGTGCAAATATCTCCTTGATTAACGTCCTAGAGAGGATGAATCTATGATATGTTCAATTCAAACAATAGCAAAACCATTCAATTCCCCATTGTTGCTCTGCAGATCTCCTTTGGGCTGCAATTTAAAACTATATTGCTATGGCTCTTGCAAACTAGCTTCATATTTTTGTTAAAGTATGTGTCTTCCTGACTATCAAGCTGATGAAATGTGTTCATGTATTCTTTATGCAAGGATTTTGTCAGCATCCTTTTGAGGTCCTGCTTCAGCTTGTTTTCCTTTGCTTAGTCAACCTCAATAATCCCACTACATAACATATAACAAGTCTGGTGGGCCAGAGCCTGGCGAGTGAGCCAAGCCAAGTAATCCACTTACAGGGTGAAGCAGATGCAGTTGGTGTCCCCTCACATCCTCTCAGCATTCACTGTTTCAGTACGTATCAATGGCATCCTACTGCATACATATGCAGCTCTCTGCCTAAGGACTTTCTCTTGGTCAGAGACATAGGGTAGCCAGAAGTGCCAGGGAGCTCGTGCCCCGGGATGTAGCCTGGAGCCAATGGTACATGAGAGTTGGAGGATAAACACCCCAGCTTCCTTACCCTTGGGTGGGATAACTGAGGCATGTTCTACTGGCTCCCAGGTTCCCTAATGGGATTGCAGCCCATTGACTAAAGTGGAAATTTATTTGATGGTAAACTCTTTATTGGCTTCCTTCCTTCTCTGTCTCATCTGCTCCTTCTCTGCTTCTCTGTTCATATTCCCCAAATGATCCCCTTGAACTTGAATCCTAGACTCAGATCCTGCTTCTTGGAGAACCACACCCAAATCATGCTAACTTTCATTAGGAGATAAATATTTTGTTTCTTGAGAACAATCATCATCAAGAGAGATGATACAGCCTTAATGAAAGCTGAAACATAATTTAGCTTATGTTGTGAAAATATGCACAAGAAAATATATTTCTGTACTGAAATGTGACTAGGAGAAAGCCAAGATCCTGTACAATTATTTTCATATTTATTTCTGATATTTTAATTTTGCCCTGTTCAGTGTCTACCAAGGATAAATGGTATGTTTGAACTCTCTCAAACAATAGCAAATAGGATTTTGCATAAAAGAAAATTACCAGTTAGAAACTTTCCAATGGAAGAGTCTCCAAATTTCTAGACCTAAATACTTCAGTAAAAGTGAGTGACTTGTTTTTGTCTTTAGCTGGTAGAATGCACTATCATAATCACAAATATTTCAGGCGTGAATTCTCTCTTCATACATGATGGAGACTTGGAGCTGTCCCCCAATACTTGTTCTCCTTTTTCGCCACAGTAACAGAGGATTCAATTTTAGTTGGTATCTACCCAGGTAGAATAAATATTATGTTACCCAGCCTCCTTTACAGTTAGGAATGGCCACGTGACTAAATTCTAGGCAATGGATGTAAGCAGAAATGCACTGTTGCAACAACAGAGAATTGCCTTCAGGGATGGTCCTTCTCAACTGTGGTGATTTGCCACCCAGGGAACATTTGAAAATGTCTTGAGACATTTTTGGTTGTCACAACTGGAGGTTGCTCTTGACATCAAATGGGCAGAGACCAGGGATGCTGCGAAACATCCTATAATGCACAGTACAGCCCCACAACAAAGAACAATCTTGCCCAAAATATCAATAGCACTGAGATGGCAAAACTCTGAATTAGACATTGTATTTGAAACAAGAACTCAGAAACAACTGCTTCTAGTTCTTTCAAGCTCTTAACAGAATTCAAATGCCTTTTGCTTGCCTGATATCTACAAAGCAATAAGAGATGCTGCTGACTCATGCTATTAGCCATGGTATTTGAAGGATTCTGAGTCCCGAACTTTTGTTTAACCTGATTCATGTTCTCTGTCATTCACTAAAGCAGTGGTTCTCAGGACCCTTTAAACTCTTACAAATTATTGAGGGCTTGCATTTATGTGGTTTTATGTATTGCTATTTATTGAATTAATAATTAAAAATGAGAAAGTTTTAGAACATAAGCACACATTCTATTAGCTGTCAGCATGATGACATCATCACACACCATGTGATCTCAGGAAAATTCTACTGTACTCTCCTGAGAGAATGGGAGTGAAAACACACAAATAATGTCTTCATATTATTATGAAATTAATTTTGACCTCAAGGAACTCCTGAGACTCAGAAATTCCCAAGGGCTCCTCAGACCATATTTTGAGAGCCACAGGACAAAAGAATCCACTTCGTTGTTGTTACCTGCAGTCAAGTCAGCTCCAACTCCTGGAGACACTATGAATGAGTGATGTCCACGATATCCTGTCCTCAACAGCCCCCTCAGCTCCTGAAGATTCGTGCCTGTGGCTTCCTTTATGGAGTCACTCCATCTCATGTTTGGTCTTCCTCTATTCCTGCTGCCTTCTACTCTTCCCAGCATTATCATCTTTTCCAAAGCATCCTGCCTTCTCATGATGGGCCCAAAGTAGGACAGCCTCAGTTTTATCATTTTTGCCTGCAGCGATAGTTCAGGATAAATTTGCTCTAAGACCCACCTGCTCTTCTTTCTGGCAGTCCAGGGTGTCCATAGAGCTCTCCTCTAACACCCTATTTCAAATGAACTAATTTTTTCTCTGTCAGCCTTCTTCACTGTTCAGCTTTTGAACCCGTACATAGTAATTGGGAATATGATGGTGCAGGTAATCTTGGCTTTCGTCTCTAATGATGCTTCCTTACACTTGATGGTCTTTCCTAATTCTTTCATTGCTGCCCTTCCACATCTCAGTCTTCTCTGGATTTCTTGGCTGAAGTCTTCACTTAAATTGATCACTGAATCATGGCATACAAAATCTTCAGCAATTTCAATGTCTTCATTGTCTATGTTAAAGCTGTGTAATTCCTCTGTAGTCACGATTTTTGTCTTCTTGATGTTCAAATGCGGCCCTGCTTTGGCACTGTCTTCTTTCACTTTCATTAGAAGTTGTTTCAAGTCATTGCTGCTTTCTGCCAGTGAGATGCTGGCATCTGCATATCTTAGATTGTGATATTTCTTCCACCAATTTTCCCTCCTCCATCTGAGTTGAGCCCAGTTTTTTGTATAATATGTTCTATGTAGAGATTAAATAGATAGGGAGATAAAATGAATCCTCGTCTGACACCTTTGCCCATAGGAAACCATTCTGTCTCTCCAGATTCTCTCCTGGCAGTGGCCTCTTGTCCACAATACAGTTTACACATCAGGACAATCAAGCGCTGAGGCATGCCCATTTCTTTCAGAGCAGCCCACAGCTTTTCATGATCCACACAGTCAAAGGCTTTACTGTAGTCTATAAATCATAGACTAAGCTTGGGGCCAGCCCAGTGGTGCAGCGGTTAAGTTTGCACATTCTGCTTCGGCGGTCCGGGGTTCGCCAGTTTGGATCCCGGGTGCGGACATGGCACCGCTTGTCAAGCCATGCTGTGGCAGGCGTCCCACATATAAAGTAGGGGAAGATGGGCGCAGATGTTAGCTCAGGGCCAGTCTTCCTCAGCAAAAAGAGGAGGATTGGCAGTAGATGTTAGCTGAGGACTAATCTTCCTCCAAAAAAAAAAAAAAAACACATAGACTAACCTTCTTCTGAAATTCTTTGGAGCACTCCAGTAGCCAAGAAATAATCACAATTAGATCTCATGTGCCTCTCCCATTTCAAAATCCAGCTTGGACATCAGGTGTTGCTTGCTCCATATGAGGTAAAAGCCCTTGTTTCAGCACCTTGAACATCACTTTACTTGCGTGGGAAATTAGAGCAATGGCCCTGGCACTCCCTGGCAGCTCCTTTCTTGGGGATCAGAATATATATCAAGCGTTTCCAGGGGGAAGGCCATTGTTTTGTTTTCCATATTTGTTGGCACATTCTTGTTAGGATTTTGACAGATTCAGTCTCTGTGTCTTGAAATAATTCTATCAATATCCCATCTACTCCTCGTGACTTATTTCTTCCTGATATTTTCAGGTCAGGGCAGCTTCCACTTCACTTTCTAGTGAATTATGTCTCTCTTTGCTTTTACTAGCCCTTTGCAGTTGAGCAGCTCCCAGTCAAATTGATTTCTAGGAGAAGAACAACACAGGCTGTACCCCTAATAAGCCAATTGCCCAGAGAGAAGACCTATAATGGCTTTTTTCTTTATGAAGATTTCAGGAGAACTCAATACTTTTGTAACTTTTTTCTCTACTTGAAAAAGAATTAACTCCTAGACAGTGTACAGTTATAACCAATTACTGAATTTCTCGTAGAGAGAGCTATGTATAGTCTCAGTGTTAAGACATCAGTAAATAGAAACCAGTTGGCTTTTCAGAAAATATTTCTATTTTAAAAATATTAAAGTGCCTCTTTTTGGTGTGTGAGGAAGATTGTCCCTGAGCTAACATCTGTGCCAATCTTCCTCTATTTTGCATGTGGGACGCTACCACAGCATGGCTTGATGAGCAGTGTATAGGTCTGTGGCTGGGATCTGAAGCTGCAAACCCCAGGCCACCAAAGCAGAGCGCGTAAAGTTAACCACTATGCCACTGGGCTGGCCCCTAAAGTGCTTCATTTTTAACAATCATTTTCTCCATTTCTTAATATTCTGGATGCTTGATTTTTAGCACAGATTCCTGGAAGCTAATGCAGCTGACCCATGTAAATAAAGATCATGATTTCTCAAATTTGGCACTATTGACATTTGAAGCCAGATAATTCTTTGTTGTGGGGGGTATCCCATGCATTTTAGGATATTTAGTAATATCCCTGGCCTCTACCTGCCAGATGCCAGGAGCATTCCCCTAGGTGTGACAACCAAAAATGTCTCCAAACATCACAAAATCATCCTCAGTAGAGAAACAATGATACAGTCCGCCAATTTGCCATTCAACTGCATGAGAAATGGGCCATTGAGACAATTAACTTACCATCAAAAGCAACTTTAGAAGACTCGGGAATATGACTCTGTATTTTACTGGCAGGATCCACATCAGAGCTTTGTTTCATTGCCATGAATTCAACTTAAAACTATTCCATCAATCCCAAGAAAGTTAATTTCTCTGTGATTATGCAGATCTGCTACCCTGCTGAACAGATGACCCCTTAGCCATCCACATGGACATAATCCCAGACACATGCGGGTAACATTTTCTTCCAATCCTCTCAGGAAATGTTTCCCAGAGACCCAGACCACAACTCCCACTTCTGAACTAGCCTAAGCAATCTAACATTAGGAAATACCCTCATTCAACAAATGTCAGTGGAGTGCCTAATCACTGCCTAGCACTGTTTTAGGTGGTGAGGATACAAAAAGGAATGTGACATTATCCTCACTCTGCAGAAAAACACAGTCCTCCAATCACAGTGCCCGTATCTTCATGCTTCCCCCACACTCTGTTCCCAGCCATCCAGCCTTAATTGAGTCTATAAGTAGATCTTTTAAACTTGTGTAGGATGAAAAACCAACAAGCTTAATGGAAATAACTAGCCAGGGTAGACCAGCTTATTAGGTATCCAGGGGCAAAAAATCAACAAGTGCAACATTAAAAGAATTAAATTAGAAAAATTACCATGCGGATCAATACTATAGCTTTAGAGAGCAACTGGTAGGAAGAAGAAAGGGCCCTCTGCCACGAGAGACCTCAAATTTATTCCTACTCTTTCACGCAGTTCTAGAATCTTCTTTTCAATAATCATGGTAAATGGTTGCCTTTTGTGGGAGGGGAGGAGGTTCCACAAGCTAAATTACCCATCTAACAGATAACTCTCTTTCCTCAGCCAAATGACTAGTACAGCTTGATAGAGTCTTAGATCCCACTTTGAAGCCTCTAAAGGTGACCAGCTCCCACCCAGCAGCCATCAGTGGCTTTCACTGTTGAACATGGCTAATTGGCAGCAAGATGACCCTGAGAGAATATATAGAAAATTCTATAATAGATAGTTCCTTTAAAGAGGCACAGTGCTCCTTCAAATAAAGAAGGGACAAAGTAATCATATGGTGTTGGAAGCAGTTCATAAGCGGTACTGTTTAAGCAAAGTGATGTTTCTATGGGCTGCAATTTAGGAACAGTATGCAAGTCATCTGTTGCACTCAGACAAATCAGTGGGGAGCCAAACAGCTGCTGTGGACCAGCCATGCCATAAGAACCGCATTTTGTGGCACAGTGTGGCACAGCTGTGAGTGGCTTGGAAACAGTGTCCAGCTGTGCTCCTCTCCTGAGCGCCTATATGGAGCTCCATGGGCACATAACTGTTTTAAAATGTAGGTTTTATTACTATTCGTATATAGTGAGGCCAACCGATCAGAAGACAATTGCCATCGTAAAGCTAGCTTGTTACTCACAGTTCCCAAGAGGAGGGGGCATACCATGCTGCACAGGGCCACATGGGGAAATAACTAGGATTGGTCAGGAGGCAGAGCAAGGGAAAGACGTAAGCAAGAGCCTTTACTGTGGTTTCCATGGGAAGGAATGGCAGAGACAGTATAAGCCGGCTTAGAATTGGCTAGTATGAGTAATTTCAGCAGGCTCAGGGATGTAGGGCTGTCTCCAGCATTTGATACCTACTTTGAGGTGAATAGGGCAGGGAATAGTGCCCTGGAGTACGAGAGCCCAGTAAAGGAGATGGTTGGGGAATGGGCTTTAGATTGGCTAGTTTGCACATGAAAGTCATTCTTGCAGGTGAGCCACTTACTATCTCGAGGAACTGGCTAACCCTGGGAGGGGCAACTCCCTCCAAGAGTCAGCAAGGTTCCAGATGTCAAATCATCAGAAATAAAAAAAATAAAATGGGATGGTTAATAGCACTTCACCATGCCATCACAGGATTAACAATTTAGAGGTCTTTCCCACAAAACTACAGGCTTCTTACTTATCTTTATTGCCCAGGACTTAGCACATCTGGTAGCTGTTCAATAAATCTGACTCCTGGTGCCACCACTTACTAGCTTCGCGACCTTTGGCAAGTTACTTAACCTCTCTGTGCCTCAGTTTCCTAATCAGTGGAATGAGGATAATAATAATAATACCAACCACATATGATTGGTATGAAGATTGAATTGGTTAATACTTTAAAAATTCATTGTAAACACCATGTAAGTGTTTGGTTTTCAAAACGTCAATTGAACTGAACTGAAGGCATATCAACTTTGTACACTAGAATGGGAATGATGAGCTTTTTAAAAATGACTTCTATCTTTTAAGGTTGTGTTTGTGTTTTTTCCCACTTAGACTTAGACTGTATTTGTTTTTTGGAGCTGTAAATAATGGTTGGGCAAATCACTACTTTTTTTCTCCCCCAAAGGGAGAAGACGGCTCTGCTTGAATAAATCCTATTCCTGACAGCTCATTCCCTGGGAGCCGATTATCATGCCAATGGAATCAGAGGGGGGAGATTGGGGGAGAGAGGAGGGGAGAGGTGGAAGAAACCACCTATGGTTCACGGAGAGATTATGCCCACGCCCCACCCCCAACCTCCAATCCCCTAGTTCAAACAATCTGCCCAACTCCAAGTCTGAGTTGGGGACGGGGCCTTCAGAAAGGTGTGATGGAAGGGCGTGAGAGCTGACTCCATTTCCTGAAAACGGGTTTGCTTTCTCCCCTCCCCTCTCACTTCCACCTCAAGTATACACAATCTGTCACATCTTGGACCTGAAGTTAAGGCTTGTGTGGAAAGACTCTTTGAGGTTGAAGAGTATGTGAGTCTAAGATGCAAAGTTAGAAAATCTCTAGGCTTGAAGGAGGGCAAACCCAAGGATCAGCTGGCACACAACCTTTGTAGCAACCACCTTATTCGCCATAAGTCAACATACAGATACACTAGGATATGGGATGGGAAGGGTCGCTTTCAGGAAGGAAAGAAAATATGTATTAGGGGGAAACCAAAAAGAATAGCTTTTACTACATGGGGTTTCAAATGAGAGATGAAGCAATGACCTGAGAAATGGAGCTGGTAGAGTTTACACAGGGCTGATTCATTTCAGATACTAATAGAACTTCAGGAGGTCAGGAAATACAGACAGGAGACCTTCAGGGCTCCTAAAGGGGCTTGTGAATGCTCCTGCTCTATGCAGCTTCTCAGTTCAAACGTCCTTAGTGGGTTAATTCATTTCAAGATTCCTTCTCTTCAGAGACTTGGAAAGTCTAACAATTACTTTGCTTTATCAAAAAAGGGGATTTTTTAGAGCAGTGGTTCTCAGCTAGAAGCAATTTTGCTCACAGAGGGCATCTGGTAATGCCTGGAAACATTTTTGATTGTCACAACTGGGTGGGGAGGGATGTTACTGACATTTAGCGGGTGGAGACCACGGATGCTGCTTAACATCCTACGGTGCACAGGACAGCCCCACAATAAAGAATGATCCAGCTCTGAATGTCAATAGTGCTGAATTTGAGCCCCTAGTTTAGAAGTATTTTGCTCAAATCATCTCACTAAATCCTAACAGCTCCAAGAGGTATTATCCTCCCCCTTTTGTTGCTTACGGGAAGATGGGAGCCTGCCACTGTCAAAAGTGAGTGATAAAGTCAGGTCTAGATGCAAGACTGTCTAACTCCAAAGCCTGTACTTCTAAACAGTACGCTATATTCATGGCCAAGAAATCCTGTAAATAATTATGTGTGCATATGAGGAATTATGTGTGTGGGAGGGGGTGTAGAAAGAAGGAAGAGGAGAGTTTTAAATTCTAGTGCTAATATTTTTTTAATTTGCTTAGTTTTTGAAGTCTTTGTTGAAGTTAAGATTCCCTAAGGAACAGACCAATGCAGTCAAGGCCATATACTCATAAATGGATTATCAATTTTCAAAGAATAAGAATACAAGGTTTAATGCTAAAATCATATCAAGGGTAATTCAATCTTTGATGATTTAGAAGGTACCTTCAGATGTAGAGCTCCTAACAACCCCTTCCTTGTATATAGGCTGGTTTAAATACTTTTAGGCATTTGGGGTTATTATGAAGCATACAAAATGAAAGATCAACATGTGAAATGCGCACTGTCCATGCAATGGATAATGCTCAGAAAGAGATAAAGAGAAACAATGACTGAAATAATGAAAAGATGCATGTACACTACAGCATCGACATCAACAGCCGGTGTCTCTAAGTCTAACTGATGGTTATTTAGGAGAACAAAAAATGTTGGCTTAAAATCCGCATGTGGGGAAAGTTCTACTGGCCAGACTGCAGTCAGAAGTCACAGATTTACTATATATGGGGCAAAGTGACAAATGTTTAAACCATGCCAAAAACCAGAGTGGCCATATGACCAAGGTTCTAACAAACGCTAGAGGCTGGGTTATGCCTGTCATTTTTAAATTGGCTTCACGGCCATTTTATTTTTGAGGTTGAAAAATATGGCACCCAGAACAAACGTCTTTTTAAATCTTCATTATATTTGTTGATGTCCTGTTTGGAATGGGGTTCACTCATCATCTGTCTTGTTTATTTGTTTCAAGTAAGGGTCAATTCCAGTATCCTCAGTTCTCTGGTAGAACTTAATTTCACATCGACATCTTGGTCATTTGAATAGTGCGACTTCTGTCTTATGAATAAATTGATTCTACATCAGTCTTTCTGAACCCAGCCTGTTCTTATGCAATGATAACAAGATCAAGCATTTCAGCAAATAGAGGAAACGATACATATTTTATGCTGGACTTACATAATGCAAGTTTTCCAATAGGGCTGAAGCTGTTTGGCAGAAATTAAAACATTATCTCAAACAAACAAACAAGCCAAATCTTTGAAGAAGTGATCTCATCACTGTGAAACGCCCTACAAACAAATATGTAAATAGCTCATGATTACATTTAATGTTCAGCTGGAGATCCATCACAGTGTGGACTAGACAACCTCTCAGGTTTAACTCATTTCAAACACTAGCAAGCTGTGTGACCTGGGGCAAATGCTTTTCCTTCTCTGATTTCCTCATCTATAAAATGAAGGAAGAAGGAAGTGTTCTATATGATACAGGAAGTGATTCTTGGCAACTACAAAAGGCCCAGGGTTCTATTATATAATTCTCAGGAATAAGAAAAATCCTATTTGGCAAACCAATATTTAATTTTCCAAACAATAATGCCTTTCAACAATGTTGACTTCAAGTAGATATTGTGCTTGTTATCTGTAAATATTAGATTGAATAACAGCTCTGTTAATTTCAATAACCCTTAAATTTAAAATACAGGAATTCAGGTAGCTACACAGTTTATTTCCTTCAAAGTTTTGCACAGTAAGAGTTAATTCTCTCAGACAAAGCTATAGAACTTTTTTTTTTTTTTACGGATTTGGGTTTCAAAATGGCCCATCAACTATAATTTCCAGATTACAAAACAGACAGTATGCAATCTAACATTTAGAAGCTTAAGCATGGGAGTCAAGTGGACACCCTGGCTCTATCCTTCATTTCTAGCTGAGATTTGGAGAAAATCATACCCTAAACCTTAGTCTCAACATCTCTCAAATAGGAATAAAAGAGTCTTTAGTTCAGAAAGTTGCTCCAAAGACTGCATGAGCTGATGTTGGCTCAAGGCAACACTTCAAAATGCTGTCACGAAATTTTAATAATTTTATTATTCACAGAGTATCTTACCATCAACAGCATGTTTCCTACCAGTTTTTAAAAAATGAAGTGGAACAAAATAATAATGGATCACGTTTTTGTGAAAGAATGTAAGAGTTCCCAATTTAAGAAGGTAAACATGGGCGATGCCCATCTGGAAATACAAGAATGGAGCCACTGTGATTTGCCCTGCAGCTGACCTTCTGTTTTTATTTCTTTTGAAGTCCTGTCTTCAAAATAATAAAGAAAAATATGAAAAATGAGCCTTCTCCTACTGGAAGAATTAAGAAATGAACTATGATTTAAGAATTATTTTATGGTTTTCTGTGGAACTCCTGATTTATATATTGTTTTTGCTTTTTACGCTGAGACATTATCTTATTTATATTTATATCCCTAATGCCTGGCACTTATTGGGTTTGCAATAAAAGATTACTAACTTTACGTAAATGTCTTTCTCCATCCAACAAGCCCCTTTAAATCATCATAGTAGGGAGAATTTAGTTATGGTAGCAAGAATCTTTAACGTATGTATCTTTAAAATACTATAAAATATAATAGTGTGAGGATTAGGGAAGTATTAAGCCTAAACTCACATCTGTTCTTTCCCAAGATCCATCAGAGTGTTGTTTGGTGTTGAGGGTTACAAAGCAAGGGGCAATGATGCACATTTGGAAACCACTTCTGATTAATTCTATTAGACTTAAGTAATTTTCTTCTCCCATGGTCATTTCTTTTCTTTGAAGGACCATGTGTTGCAGTTCTTTTTTTACACTCGTTCTTCCAGTCCCCACGGACTGTTTATTTGTTAATCACTTCCCAACAGCTTCCAAACTCCTCTAAAAAAAACTGAGGAAACTCGAACCTCCACCACCCTCTCTCTTTTCCAGGTCTACATCCAATCTTCCTCCCCATCTCAAATCCCAAGAAAAATTTTATATGATGACCATCTGGTAAAATGTTGTGCATACCAAATCAATTTTTGGTTCTATTTCTCGATAAAACAGTGCCAGGAAACATGACATGTCTTGGTAAATGAGGAGGAGGAAAAGGACAATCTACTAAGCGGGACACAATAATATGTGGGCTTCTTTAGTTAAAAAACAGGGCTTAACTCAAGAGTAATCACCCAAGACAGTTTTTTTAAATTAAAGCTTACGAGAAAATCTGAGATGTATCAGCCTCACGTTCTTTGGAGTCATTTCGCCAGTAGAATCTTTGTCCTGTCCAAGAAACCTAAAAATAGCTTATGGCTCTACACGATGGCATCTAGGTAGTGACTTTCCAATAGAACATGTCACAACAGTTCCATTGCAGTGTAAAAGTGGACGTTTAAATTACCAAGTGAAGAATGTGCCTAGACTCTTAATGGTCTTCCCTTTGTGGCAAGCCTATCTTCCATGGCAGCAGAAGAGATTGCAAAGGGATTACAGAAGAAAACCGCTGTCTCTTATAGACCACCACTTGTCAAACTTTAGTGTGCACAGGAATCACTTGGGGATCTTCCTGATTCTGCAGGTCTGGACTGGGGCCTGAGGTTCTGCGTTTCTAATGATCTCCTAGGTGGCGCTGATGTTGCTGGTCCATGGCCTACACTTGGGGGAAGATAATGGAGTATTTCTAAGTGGGGTTTGTTCTCCAGTCCCTTCTCTTTGAGTAACCAAATGGCCTACTGAGCAATCTGAGCTTACAGAGTAGAAATTGAGACACGAAAAAGTCCAGGTGAGCAGGCATCAGAATGAACCTTTAAGTCTTTCTTTTTTTTTTTTTTTTGAGGAAGATTAGCCCTGAGCTAACTGCTGCCAATCCTCCTCTTTTTGCTCATGAAGACTGGCCCTGAGCTAACATTCATGCCTATCTTCCTCTACTTTCTATGTGGGACGCCTACCACAGCATGGCTTGCCAAGCGGTGCCCTGTCAGCACCTGGGATTCGAACCAGCGGACCCCAGGTCGCCAAAGCGGAACATGTGCACTTAACCGCTGCGCCACGAGGCCGGCCCCTTAAGTCTTTCTTCTTGTGCTCCTCTTTTGATCAGGGAGAGAGATCCTCAGTACCATCCTCTTATGTCTTATTGGCCAGAACCAGGTCACAGGGCCATATTTAAGCACAAAGGAGACTGGAAAAGATATTATCTGGTGTTCCTAGACACTTTCCTTAGGGGCAGACTCTGTCATTAGGAAGAAGGGAGAAGGGACTGTCTGCTGGCTGGTCAGGAAGCCACCTGCACACTGCTGGGCTCCACTCCAATTAAAAAGACACAGCCCTTGAAACTACATTTTAAAGATAGATGCACTCATCCAATTTCACAAATTGTCATGCAAAGAAAGGTAGAAAACCACTGATCCAAACGATCTGCCTAAAACTGCCCACCAAGCAGTACCTTATATTTGGTCCTCATGTTCTTGAGTGAAGGGAAGGGAGTGATAAATGGGTCTCCGGGAACCCGAGCTGATCTGAGAGTTACAGCAATGGCTTGACCACTTTCCAGGGCCTCCAGGATTCTAGACTCACGTAACGCTGGTTTTCACTCCGGGCTACATGTCAGTCACCCAGGGAGCTGTATAAAAATACTGATGCCTGGGTGCCACCCCCAGAGATTTTTGTTTAATTTGCCTGGGATAGAGTTTGGGCAGTGGAATTTTTAAAAGCTCCTGGACGAATCTTATATGCAGCCCAGGTTGAGAGCCACTGCCCTGGAGCTGGCTTCTCAGTCTGTAATGCACACACAAATCACCCGTGGATCATGTTAAAATGCAAATTCTGTTTTGCAGGCCAGGGTAGGGCCTGAGTTTCTGTACTTCTCAGAAGCTGCTGGGGATGCTGATGCTGTTGGTCCACAGACCACACTTTGTCCAGTACGGCCCTAGAACAGAGGTACTCAACGTGGGGTCCATGGATAACTAAAGTCTGAAAACTACTTACTGCTATTCCGTGAACAGTAGGGAATTTGAGAGTACTCATTTAGAAACTTTTATTTGGCATTGCTGAGACACCCAAGAGCCTAATTTTTTTTTTAAAGATTGGCACCTGAGCTAACATCTGTTGCCAATCCTTTTTTTTTTCTTTCTTCTTCTCCCCAAAGCTCCGCAGTACATAGTTGTATATTTTAGTTGTAGGTCCTTCTGGTTGTGCTATGTGGGACGCCACCTCAGCATGGCCTGATGAGCAGCACTAGGTCCACACCCAGGATCTGAACAGGCAAAACCCTGGGCCACAGAAGCGGAGCATGCAAACTTAACCACTCAGCCACGAGGCTGGCCCCAAAGTGCCTAATTTTGTAATTTACAAAAGTAAAACCGATTAGAACAAAATACCTGGTCCTTGCACAGAAAATTTTTAAAGCAGTGGCCTAGAGGATAATCCCCTCCACCAGCATGTAAACTGAGGGCAGGAATCACATCTTATTAACAATTGAATGCCCAGTACCTGGCCATAAAGAGCATTTAGGAAATGCTAGTCAAATGAATGAATGACTGACTGAATGAATAAACTGTTGGCCATCTGGTTGTGGTTAGGGATAGATTCCAAAAGGAGATAGGCCTGAGCTTATGTGGACTCCAATATGCAAAGAATAAGGCTAGAAAGTTGGGAGTACACTAAAATTTCATTTGGTTTCAAACATTTGCTGAGAGCTTCTACACTATACTTTGGAGACACAAAGATGGCAAAATGTGGTCCTAGGTCTCAGAAAGCTCAATTTATCACCCTGCTACTCAACATGTGGACCAGCAGCATCAGTGGTGGTTAGAAATGCAGAATCTCACCCCGCCCTAAACCTGCTGAATCAGTCTGCACTGAACAAGGCAATTACTGTACACGTTAAAACTGGAGACCTGTTGCTCTAAATAGGTGGTTGTCAACCTTGGCCGAACATTAGAATGACTTAGGGAGCTTTTAAAAATCCTGATACATAGATTACACCCCAGATCAATTAAATCAGAACTTCTGGGAGTGGGATCCAGGCATCGGTAGTTTGTGAAACTCCCCAGGTGGTTTCAGTGTGCTGCCAGGGCCGAGAACCACTGGTTTGCAGCTCTAGCAGGTATATGAAGGTGAAATGTCAGACTGAGGAATCTGCATTCATTTCATCGGCAATGGAGGGAGGAGCCTTGATGGATTTTAAGCAGTGAATTGCATTTTCAGAATTATACATTAGAAAGATGATCCCAATAATTGCACCTTAATCGAATCAGAGGAGGTAGAGACTAGCCATGGGAAAAGTCATCTAGGAGGCTATCACAATACTTATCTTAAGATGACAACATATTGTCTTGTCAAATTCCTCACTTCGTGGAGAAACTAAGGGAGCCCATTCTGTGTGCTGGTGGGTGGACTTGTTGGCAGTGGTGGCTGATGTCAAAGGCTGGCTTGAGTGCCGCCTCCAACAACTTGATTTGAATCAGAGAGAGCCGGTAGAGCATGTCTAAGACAAATTCTTTAGGGGAGGGTGAGTAGAGAGATCCAGAGAACAAATATAAATGTCCAAGATTCAGGAGCTGGAGGAATCGTTAGAAGAAGGCAGAAGGGACTTAGACAAAAGTTACAGACAACATCAGGGTACCTTGATTTTGCCATAATGGGCAGGCAGGTTTGTGAAATGGAATGTGGGCCTGGAGGAAAGGTACAAGGTCAAGATGGAAACTATGAACTAAACTGAAAGACTGTTAATCAACAAAATTTCAATTATGTATATTGTACTGGAAGGATCAGAACTGGCATCTCTCAATGTCATTTTCAGGCTAATTCTCAGTAAATTAGGAAATTCCATCTGTTAGAGCCTTCCATCCTAATCAGGTAAAGTTTTACTGTATCTACAGAGTCAAAGTTAAATATTTGATAAAGAAGAAAATGAGTTCCTTTTACTAATTCCGGAGTTTCAGTTTTCAAAAAATAAGCGTTAATGGGTTGCATTAAGATTTGTTGGAATCCTTACCCCCAGGACCTCAGAATGTGATCTTATTTGGAGACAAGGTCTTTACAGAGCTAATCAAGTTAAAATGAGGCCATTGGTGTGGGTCTTAATCCAATATGACTGGTGTCCTTATAAAATGGGGAGATTTGGACACAGACAAATGCACACGGAGAACACCATGTGAAGATGAAGGCAGAGATTAGGTTGATACATCTACAAGCCAAAAGATACCAAAGATTGCCAGCAAACCACCAGAAACTAGGAGAGAGGCATGGAATGGATTCTCCCTCACAGCCCCCAGAAAGAACCAATCCTACTGACACCTTGATCTCAGACTTCCAACCTCCAGAACTGTGAGACAATAAATTTCTGTTGTTTCAGCCACCCGGTTTGTGTGACTTTGTTACAGCAGCTCTAGCAAATACAATGAGCTATAAGAAAAGATAATATAGATAGACTCAAAACCTGGGGAAGTTTATTGGTGGTAAAATTAAGACAATGCTACTAATGAAAATGATAACTATTTGTTGACAATGTTTTGTGAGGAAGGATGTGAGAAAGTATCTTTAAAAAGCTTTATTTGTGACAAGTCAGGCTGAGTGGGTAGAAAACTCCAATCTTGAACAAACAAACAAACAAAATGCTTGCTTGGAACTTTTTCAAAGAAGAGCTATGACAGAATGAGATCCTCAAGAAATATGGAAAACAGTCCTTTCAGATTAGAAATGCAGAGCATTTTTACTCTTGAGGCAATTTACCACTAGGTTTACTAAAGCAGATAATAGATTCCAAAAAGTCAAGGGGGAGGGAACAGAGGGAGTCGGGAAAGCAGGAAGGAGCCAAATGGATGAATAAGGGAAGGAGGAAGAACAGAGAATATCAACATGTATTGCACAACCAGTTCTTGAAAAATGTGTCAGCAAGTACCAGGCCAGCTTCAGTTGGCAAGTAACTGGCCAAGCTCCTTTGGGTGAGGGAGGCAGTGATAGCGAGTTCAGCGTAAACATCAACATGGGTTTAACTGTTTCAGAAAGACATTTCTGGGCCATTGAGTTTGTGAAAATGTACAACATTCAAAAGCTACTAAAAATGCTAAAAACCATGGCAAAAATCTAAATACAATGGCCTAAATGTAATCAGCTAGAAGTTCCTTTTAAGAATCATCCTATTCATCTTTTGAAGTTGCGAATTTGGGGGGATTTTATAGAGAACTGTGTTTCATCAAAAATAGAAAAAATATTCTCTGACTTTTATAACCTTCTTGGTAGTTGGTCTTTGGTGTGGTGCTATGAATAATACAAAATTAAGCCCAAGTCCATCACATTTATTTGAGAGTGGAGGTACCAATGCCTTTGTATAATCTCTCCCACCCATAGCTATCTACAATGAAAAAGAAATTGTATCATGAAATGTCAAAAATACAGGAAGAAAAACAAGGAGATTGGAAAATGCGGTGAAGCAGAGCAAGGAAGAAGGGCAATCCTCGTAAGGTAGGCCTTTTAGACGCTCTAAGCATGAATAAGCATTCACTGAGCAACTACTCTGAGAATGAGTCTGTGCTAGGCTCCATTTGGGGCAACAAAAGTTTCTGATGGGATCTCTGTCCTGAAGGGGCTCATACAACGGAGAGGGTGATAAGAAGGACAAACTTACACAGATATCTAGAAATGCAAGCCAATTTAAGAAATGTGTCCTCTGATGGTATAAACAATTCATTAATTCATTCATCAATATTTACAGACCTGTGCCTATGTACCATGCAGTGTTCTAGGTTCCAGAGAAATGGCTTTAAAGAAACAAAGCAGTTGCCCTCATGTAGTTGAGATTCAGTAGAGACAAAGTGGGAGAAGAAAAGCAGGCAATAAATAAATACATAAATAATGCATAATATGTAAATGTTATAAAGAAAAGTAAAGTCAGATATCTTAGTCAGTTTGGGCTACTATAATAAACACCATAGACCGGGTAGCGTAAACAATCAGCATTTATTTCTCTTGGTTCTGGAGGCTGAGAAGTGCAAGATCAAGATGCTGGCAGATTCGGTACCTGGTGAGAGCCCTCTTCCTGGTATGCAGATAGCTGTCTTCTTGCTGTGTCCTTAAAACGGCGCAGAGCGAGATTTTCTCTCTCATGTCTCTTCTGATAAGGGCACTAATCTCATTCATGATGGCTGTACATTCATGACATAATTATCCTCCCCCCTCCCCACCGCCAAGGCCCCACCTCCAAATATCACATTGGAGATTAGGGCTTCAACATATGAACAGGGGGGAGGGGCACATCCAGTCCACAGCACCAGATAGAGGGACATGGGAAGGAAGCAGGGGTAACGCTTTTTGACACATGGTGGTCAGGGGAGACCTCTCTGAGAAGGGGACATTTGAGCAGAGATTTGAGAAAGTAAAGGAGTAAGCCACATTGATATTTGGGGGGAAAGCATTCCAAGCAGAGCGAAGAGTACGTGCAGAGACCCTAAAATGGGAACATATATGGATATGTGAGGAAAAGCAAAGAAGCCAGTGTGTCTACAGAATGATAAGAGTTGAGGTCAGAGTGATATCAAAGCAGGATCAGAGTGCATAGGCCAAGGCAAGAAACACGGGTATTACGCTGATGTAATAGAAGTCTTTTGGAGGTTGTTGAACAAAAGGGGTAGCATGCTCTACGTTACCTTTTAAGAGGGAAACTGATTCTTCATTCCATCCTTCAACAAACTTTTTGAAATCCCTACTCTGTGCCAAATACCAGGTATGCAAGAATAAGTAAGAAACAGTTCCTGCCCCACTATTATTGTTATCACATATCCTTATCATCAAGATCACCAGCAGCAGGAGCACTATCAACACTACCATCATCATCATCACCATTACCAACATCAGTATCATCACGACCATCATCATCATCATCCTCCTCAAAAATGCTGTTGCTTACTACATAATCAGTGCTCAGTACACTTTCCTGAGTAATGGGCCAAGATCCATACCTTTCTTTCCAGGAAAGCTGGGTGCAAGGGGTCAGAGTTAGAAGCACATCTAACCTCCATGAAGCGCCCATCGCTTGCAAGGTGATTTGAGTTTCAACAAAGACCCAGGAGGCCAGGCCACGTGCCAGTGCAAATTGGGCAACCTGTGCCATACCACAGCAAGGCTGCTATCTGACTAGCCAACACTCAATTGGGCAACTTCTTGCAACTGACCCATTCTTTTTAGATAACAGACTTTCTCAAAAATACCAACACTCCCCTCAACCCAGACTTACAGTTTCTTATTTTGGGTCTCCCATAAAGGTAGGGCTCTTTGAGGACTAAAGCCAAGGAGCTCCTCCAGGACAGGAGATCAGCTACTATTAGGATAACAACCTACAGCAAATTGTGCTATGGTATGATTCTAGGGTTGCCCTTATTTTCAGGAACTTAATTTCAGAACCAAAATTTCTTCTCCAAGAAATAGAAATGACTCTGCTTTCAGAGTCTTTAGTGCTTCTAGAATATCGTGTTATTGTTTTCAATATTATACTACATTTATGTGACTGTCACCCTACTAGGTCTTAAAATTCCCCAAGATAGAGACCATGTCTTATCCACATCTGTACCCCAATAACTTGCACAGGGTCTGGCACATAGTGAGTGTTCATTAAATCTTCAGCAAAATAAGTTGTTTTCCTGCTTCTCCCTCTACAACGACAAGCACATTTTATACCCTAGGACATTGCTGTTGAAGAGTAAAAAGACACTGAGATAAAAAGGAAACATAAAGTTATTGCAAACCAAGCTTTGCTGATAGAAAAGGAGGAGAAAGAGGAGGAGGAGGAGGAGGAAGGTGGTGTTTGATGTTTTGCTCCTTCCAAGAAGTTAATACCTGTTACTCAGTTGACAGTTTCCTCTATAAATCCTATCACGCATGTAAAAGTCCTTTCTGGAAGCAGATCAAAAGTTTCAAGTTATGCTGTCAGAGACAGTATGACAGCTATGAATAGAATGCAGTATGAATGCTAGATTACTTATGATGAGAAAGATAGCAACCCCAAGCCTGCAAGAGAAATAAAACTCTAAGAGCTTGCAAGGGTCACAAACGGCACCAACAGACTGCAAGTTTTCCGCCCACAGCCACAACAATCTCTTGAATTTTAAGTTTCTTCTTTATTTTTACTGAAATGCAAGAAGTATATGAAAAAAGACACAAACAAATAAAAAATTCCACGAAAGAAATGAATAGAGATATTACAGGAGCCAAAGCATGAACAACATCATTTGAGGAACAGTCCTTTAAAAATAGAAGGGACACTGCCTTTCTCCAAAGATGAGTCTTGTGATTCACCCCAATGTTAACTATCATGGAAAAACCTGTGAGCACACGGAACTTCATCCAAAATCCATCCACATGGTAGGTACCATCAAGTCATCCGTAATTAGAGAAATGTCAAAGGTGCCGCAATATAGACTGGGAATTTGAGATCAAATCACAGGAAGGGAGGTTTCTAACCTCCAACTTGCTAATCAAACCCAGGCATGCTTTTGAGCAAATCTTAACTCCCAAGTCATACTTAAGGCTAATACGGCCTCCAATGACTTGTATGGGTGAGAAAATGACCGAGATTTGGAGCAGATTCTCTAAATCATTCTAGACAAAAATGGCTTGTTGACCCACCGCAATGCACACTCAAATCACCAAGTTAAAGAAAGCTGGAATGGGACCATCAGCAGGATTATTGGGACGGAGCTACCATTCCCAAGCCCATATGCTCCAGGTTATTTGCTGCCAAAATCAAAATCCAAGCACTCTGCCCGGGAAATGATGAAGCCTGACCATCAGCACACTTTAGAGAGGGCCGCAGCACGACCTCAAGGCATTATTTATTATTAGTATTTGCTTACTTTCCCCCCCAAAGGCTGTGGTTTATCCACAACATCTGGGCTTCATCGGTGACTGGAAAGCTTATGAGAGCCCTCGTGCCGAGTGAGGCAATGGAAACAGAAAATGATGTCGGAGGATTGTCAACAGGCCTTTGGACATTGCCAAATGGCATGTTCTTTTCCAAGGAACATTCAGGATGTGAAGAAAAATCAAATAACACTTCTTCTTGGCAAAAGAATGGGCTTAATTTGCTTTTGTTTTCTTTTCTCTTGCTTTTAACTTGAACTAGGCTGCAGAGGGTTGTGAAGGCTTTATCGATTCTAGTTGCTCTCCTAAGATAAAGAGCTTTAGCTAGAGAGTTTGAAAAGAAGAATTATTACTTCCAGGAAGAGGCCCCCCACTCGTGGAGAATTCTAGAGTGAAGTCATGTAAACTCCCTCTACCTCCAGATTAATTGCTTTGGGATTTACTGGGACCTGTCATTTGCCTCTGGCAACTTGTCTGCTCTGGCTATACCTACTTTTCAGCTCAAGTGACAGATCCTCATCCTCCTTTCCTTTGAAGAGGTCAGAGACGGCAACAGCTCCTGCAGAACATCAGAGTCCTTCATGTTCCAGCAATTTCAAGGTCATGATCCCCTGATGGCCACTGGTGGTATGGAAGGGGGAGGCAATGCTTTCACCCTACTCTTGCATCATTCATGCCTTTGGTCCTTTATGAAGAAGCCCTTTTCTTTCTCTGCTACCTCCTCTTCCATTACTTTAGGCTATTTAAAGCACTTTAAGGCCTCAGCACCTTTGCACAGGCTAGGTGTGCCTTCTGCCTGCCTGGAATACCTTCTTCTTCCTTTGTTCACCTCCTACTCACCCTTTAAAACTTAGCTCAAGCTTCACCTTCCTGCCTTGGGAAGACTTTGCTGTCCACTGGGATAATATGGAAGGGTCCTCCTCCCATAGCAGTCCCTTCACACTTCTGTCACTCACTATAACCACTGATTTATTTATCTCTGTCAACCATTAGACTCCAAGTTTTTGAGAACAGGAAATCAATCTTATTTGCCTTTGTATTCCCAGGTTTCAGCATAACAAGTGTTCGATAATTGTCTGCTCAGCAAACTAGGAGTTTACTGTGTTGAAAAGACAAATCAGCAAAACAACCGTGCCTGTTCTTTAAAAGCTAAGAAAGCCTGTTTCAAGATCTCAGTCCTGAAAAACAGGAATAGACCCCCACAACTTCACAGCAGAGAGCACCAAATTCTCAAAGTTGGGAAAAAATAGTACAATTTAAAAGAAGAGTTAGCAAAGTTTTTCTATAAAGGGCCAGATAGTAAATATTTCTGGCTGTGTGAGTTCTACAGCCTCTGTTTCAACTACTCAGGTCTGCTGCTGTAACGTGAAGCAGGCCACAGACAACACATAAACAAATGAGTGTGGTTGTGTTCCAATAAAACTTTATTTCCAAAAACAAGCAGCAGGTTGGATTTGGGATGCAGAACTGAGTCTGGTGATCTCTGATCTACAACTTCAAATAACTCAAAAGTATTGAGTTTAGCATCTAATGAAAAGAGAAATACTGTCATCTGATACCTAGGACCCCTGACAAGAGTTAGAAAGAGGTAAAAGCCATGAAGGACATTACGGGGATGATACTCATTGTCAAGAAGATACACTCATCATCTGAAACCAAATGGCTTTAATAACCATGAACTCTGTCACTGGACCCAGTTCTGCGGGTGATTCTGAGTTTACTGATGAGACTGAGGGCCCAAAGGGCAGGAAGCAAAATCTGAGAGAGTAACAGTACTGGAAGGAATCAGATCAATCCTTCCTCCATCATATAATTTTCTCATTCCTGATTCCACATTTAAAATAGAAGTCAAAGCACCATCTTAAAAAAGGTTTTAAGAGAACCAAAAAGTAGAATGCTCTTAAAACCAGGCATTTTCCATTTAACTCATTTTTGATACCAACACGGCATGTTCAACTTTTCCATTGTTTAGCATTGTTCCTATTTCTAATAACAAATTTCCAGACAACCCATCAATCAACAAATATCTGTTGAACACTTGCTGCAAGTCAGTCGCAGTGCTAGGTGCTATGACAGTGCTTCTCAAAATTGCCTGATCATCCAGGGCAGAGGCCAAATCTGTCTTGCTGTCTGTTTTTGTAAATAAAATTTTATTGGAACATAGCCATATCCGCTCGTTTACATATAGTCTCTGGCTGCTCCCGGGATACATTTTCTGCAGAAAATGTTTGTCAACCCTTGATCCAAAGCAAAGGACCCAAAACAAGATAAATGTCCATCATTAGGGGACAGGATAAATAACATAAAGGACCACTGCAGAGGTATGAAACTATCCCCAAGGTATGTTAAGTATAAGAAATTGTGTACAAATGGTGTACTACAATTTGTGTGTGTGTGTGTGTGTGTCTGGAGAGAGAGAGAGAGAGAGAGAGAGACATGCATGCTTACAAATGTATATGATATCATAGGAAAATGGAAATATATGTAAGAAATTGGAAAGTAAGGGATGATAACTACACTTATTGTGGTGATCATTTCACGATATATAGAAATATGGAATCATTATGTTGCACACCTGAAACTAACAGAAGGCTATATGTTAATCATACCTCAATTTAAAAACTTTTTTTCAATTAACCAAAAAGAAACTGGTATCAGTTGTTGTCTCTGGATAAGTAAAACGTTAGACTCAGGATTGAGATGGGAGGGAAACCTTTAAAAGGCACATACTGTTTTGAACCATCTGAATTTTTTTGACCATGTGTACATATGATCTGCTCAACATTAGTAAGTATATAAAAGAAACAGTATTTTTAAAAAATTGATATGCTAAATAAAATCAAGGCTGGCTATTACCCCAAAGAAAATAAAGTTATATTTGGCCAACTCAAATTTCCCCCCAGCTCTGGACAAAAATGGACTAGCCATTTCAACTTTCCCTACCTACCTCTGTTTTCATGTCAAAGAAGGGAAGCTGCAGGAGGCCCTAGCCTCCTTGGTATCAGGAAGCACTGGTTGTCCCACATGAACACCAGGGATGCAACATCCAGATGTCCATGAATGGCCAGTGTGGTGAAGCAAACTCAGCAGAAGGCCAGTGGCGATAGCCACTGGAAGAGGGAAGCACTGGAAAAGGCCTAGCCCCAGAGCTGCTGAAGCAGCGGACTCAGTACATCTTCCGAGAGGCACGAGGCAGTGCTGGCTATCCATGGGTAACAGGAAATGCGCTGCCCAGGGGGGCACCCCATGGTCAGTGGTTAAGTTCATGCACTCCGCTTTGGCGGCCCAGGGTTTGACCACTTTGGATCCTGGGTGTGGACCTAGCACCGCTCATCAAGCCATGCTGAGGTGGTGTCCCACATAGTAGAACTATGAAGGACATACAACTACGTACTGGGGGGCTTTGGGGAGAAGAAGAAAAAAGCAAAAAGGCTGGCAACAGATGTTAGCTCAGGGCCAATCTTCAAAAAAAAAGAAAAGAAAAGAAATTCGCTGCCCAATACGGAGGACCAAAGAAGGGAGCAGGAGTTCTGAGGGAAGGCAAGAAAGTAAGGGCAACAGGGGTAATACATCATGCTGGGACTGGGACTGGCCTGGACCTGAACAATAATGACAACAACAAAATGGAAACCAGCCACACTGGGGGAATCAGTGTAAAGGTGTGCACGTAATTCTCTTTGAGAACATGCCAGAAGTTATGTAAAATGAAAATTATCTTTCAAAACAGTGAAACTACCACAGTACTCTGGGGAACTGCCCTCAGATCTCCAAATCTTTGGATTTGAAACAAGTCTTGGAGCCTGAAACACCAAGTCTAGCAGCTTGTAATAAAAATGGCATGATCATTCAATCATACATTGTTAAAATACGATACATTTTTAAAAAGCCTATTATCATATAATTGATATAACAAGAAAAGACAAAGCTTAGAGCAAATGATTTCAAACAATGAGATTATTATTTGGAGTTGTTTCTTTTAAACATAAAAATAGCTTTATTATTACTTGAATATTAGGAAAACAAAAACAACATAGACAACTATAAAAAAATAAAGTTTTACAAACCATCTGAAGTTCCAAATTCAGGGATTATTTCGCAAACCACTTTCTGACTCCCACAAAGAAAACAAAATGATTTCTTTATGTATATAGCTAAAAATTTCAAATAGAGTAGCATATACTACCCTAGGTGATTTTAAAGTGAAATCTCTTTTTGCCACTCCAGTGCTAAGAGTGACCTTCCCTCTGGCTCCCACCTTTGAAATGCAATGTCACTCAAGGTTCACTGGCTATTTTGAGAATAAGCAAATCTAATTACTCAAGACTTTTGCAAACTCACGCCATCCAGAAAAAGTTAATGCCTTTATGTTAATTTGATTCACTTTCTATTTTTGGAACTTCATTACTTTGAACACATGCCAGCTGTCATATTTCTAATTTAATTGCCTAATTGTGAAATTTCTACGTCATGTGTATTTGACTAATTTCTGCTTTGGAGAGAAAACCTACAACAAATAAAAAATATAATGACAATTGTGCACCTGGGATAAATGCATCCTTATGACCACAGATTAGTACCATTTTTTTTGAAAGGCATTGAGCTAAAAAGAGAGAAGAAAGAGAGAGGAAAATACTCTTTTATTAGAAAACTCATAAGAAAACAAAAAAAGATATTAAATAAATATATTATTTGAAATAAGTAATTTCAATATTAAAATTCCTTGAATAAATTAATTACCAACAGTAATTAAGTGAGCCAAGAGTTGGAATGCTCATCTATTTAAAAAGTCATAAGAGGGGCTGGCCCCGTGGCCAAGTGGTTAAGTTTGCACACTCCACTTTGGCAGCCCAGGGTTCGGCGGTTCAGATCCTGGGTGCAGATCTACGTACCACTCATCAAGCCACGCTGTTGTGGTATCCCACATAGAAGAACCAGAATGAGTTACAACTAGGATATACAACTATGTGCTGGGGTTTTGGGGAGAAACTAAAAAAGTGGAAGCTTGGCAACAGATATTAGCTCAGGGCCAATCTTCAAAAAGAAAAAAGTAAAGAGAAACAGGTGAAATTTTAAAAAATCATAAGAGAACCCAATTAATAACAATGAAGATGTTCAAGTATATAAATAACATGAGTCATAGAGCAGGCATTATGGAAATGCGTCTTGAAGAAAACTCAGTATTATTTTCTTCCCAGCTAATTTTCAATTTTATGAAATCCCACAAGATATATATAATCAGAAGCGCTTTCATTGAGAAAAGTAAGCATTTCTCTCCCTCTTATATGCATGCACACATATCTAAGTACACACCCACTGATTAATCAGAAAGACACATCCATGAGACAGAATAGTGCATTTATACAAAGACTGGAAACATACTTTGCCTATATTCATCATTTGCAATTATTAGGAACTTGATCACAGCTAACTATTCCTAATTTCATATCACAACTTAAGTCTAGAAGGAATTGGCATAAATTCACATTTATGCTTACATATAAAAACAAGGTGAAGTTAAATTCTGGAACAAATACTGGTATTGTTGGTTTCTGTTACAACTGAAACATAATACTCTTTGATCAGTTATTATTGATTAGCTTAGAATGATTTCTTGCAGGATTTATTTTCCATAGCATGTCTCAGCCTTCTTAGTTTTGACTTGTCCTCTTCGTATTAGTCTGGAGATCTAAGACATCATGTATTACAGGTCATAAAGAGTGAGACAGCCCTCAAACCTACTCTCTTATAAGACACTTTGTTAACATGATATCTTATCGTTGTCAACAGAAAAATCATATAAAGTCTAAAAGATGCCTTTACTCCAAGAAAAAAAAGATAGATAGCAAGAAGAGACAATAAACCAGTATTTAGTGCAACTAAGGGACATTTCCAATACATATAGAGAGAGGAAAGAATACAGCTTCCAATTAATTAACTGTATCTACTTTGGAAAATAATCTTAAAATTTAATATTTTCATTAAGTTATTATGCTTTCCTGTTTACTAATCATTACCAAAGAAGCAAAATTTCAATATTAGATATATCTCTGTGAAGCACTTTCCACCCAGAATTTTAAAAAATCTTCAGATTGATATTGATTACTATTCCAATACAAATTTCCTATAAGAAATACATTAGGAGTATTCGCTATCAAGGTATTAAGAAAATTTAAAGTTAATATTTTAGTTGGATTAAATCAAGAGTCCCAAGGTGTTTAAATAGAGTACCTTTTAATTAGCTTATCCAAAAGAATAATTTATTTTACAGAGTTCTGGTTTTATAATGTGTTCTTAAGAAAAAAATACATCATAGTTTGATATTTACTATTAATTAATCTAAGTAGAATAAAATTCCTTCACAAAATCTAATCATGAATATACAAAGACTGTTTTACATCACGATGAAAACAAAACTGACTACTAGCATTCTATGACAAATAAATCAGACTTCATGACTTGTAACATTTTTAAACAGCATTAGGGCAATTTCATGGATGCTTCAGCCTTCCAGTCTTGTATTCAGGCCAAAAGCACAGCTTTTGGAAGCAAATGATGTGAATCAGATGACAAGTAGAATATGCCCCTAAACACAGCCCCAGCAGTGGTTCTAGCACCCCTGGCTAGGTCTCATGCCCTGTAGGACTGGTGTCCAGGGATGACCCTCTGGCCCATTCCCATTGCCTCCTAGAGAATTTTTCCAAGGCTTGTCTCTGGAGGAGCAGACTTATCCAAGACTCTGACCTTGGCATACAGGAGTAGAACAGACACTCAACCAGGTGATTAAAGTCACAACATATTTTACCAGAAAGTAACAAAATCTCCGAGTACAACTATACTATGCATAGTAAGGACATGGGCGTAGAGTTGGTCAATTTTCCTGGTAGCTCTGCTTGAAGCATAAGTCCCAGTGTCTTCCTATTTCACATCAACAACTATTACAGAATCTTCATTTTGAGGGCCATCATGTCCCTAGTTGCTATTTCTCCCTTATTTCTATTTGTCTATCCCAGCTCATAAATGTTTTTCTTAGCACCTTTGATTTTAGAAGAATAACATCCTCTTCTTTAAGTGCCCCAGACTTATAAATCAGCTTCAGAAAACTTCCAGAGATAGGATATGGCCTGAACTATGAGTAAGCTACTCAGCACCATGTTCTTTCTTTTATGCTGTTCCCTGTATCCCAGGGACTAGAAGTCTGGGAGCTACATTTTCCAGACTCCCTGCCAGCACAATTCAGAGTGAGGTCACACAAATGAGACACACAAGGCAGAAGAGAAGCCAAAGTTCAGTATGGTGGTGGCAAGCTGGTATGTGGGCTTTGGCAGATGGCCAATTGGAGGTGTTGCCAGATGCTTACTGTTACAGCAGGTAGCTGAGATCATCAGTGATGCTTTCTTAATATTACTATCTTCCTAATTTCTAGAATGCTAGTTGCAGCCCTTTCCAATTCTTTAGTAAGCCTCTACCTCTTGTATTAAATCATTTTCTTCTGAAATATCTAAGGGTTTTCTCTTTTCCCGACTCAATCCTGGTTAGTGCAGAACGGCTTAGTCATAACTGGTGTTTATTGGTGGTGGAAGGGTCAAAGGAAGTTAACTGGGTTCCATAGGAGCAATTCAGGCACCAAGAGTGGACAACTGACAAAGGTTCAAGAAATCAAACTGAGCTCAACATCAGGGATGGCAACTGTTAGCGGGGACTCTAACTCAGAGCTGGCTATCAGAGGCAACAGTCTAGTTACTAGAAGGAACAGTGTCTACTAGCTTTGGACCTGACCTCAAAATCCAATGTTGGTATTTGAAATAGTGATGCACTTCCTCTTCAACTCAGGTACAAATTTAGCGCCAGCAAGATAAAGACTGTGTGTGAAACAACAAAATGGTGCCCATAGTCTCCTGAGGCTGGTGATGCAGGAAGGAGGGACAGTAGCTTTAATGGTGCTGAGAAGCCACTAGCGGCAATAGTGAAGGAGATTTCCTGAGAGGTGAGAAAAGCACCTGGGAAAATGCTGCTTTAATCTGTGACTCACTAGTGTTAATTTTATCAGAGTGTTAGAATACAGCGCTTGCTTCTTTCCGTTACATGAGAATATGGCCAATTAAAAATCTAAAAGAAGACAAGATATAAGGCCATTGCTGAGGTCTCTAGCCTTTCATCCCCAAGCTCCACATCCTGCATCCTACGGCTTTGCTACTGTATACCAGGCTTCCTTTGAAGATTACATTCTCCTTCTTTGTTGTCTTTGCAAAATGCTGATCACATTAATGAAAGTTCTATGTTAATTCATGACTAGATAAAAATGCTAAACAGAAACTTGCTTAAACTCTCTGGAACTTGGATTCCTCTTTCATTAAACTGTGATAATAATCCTATTATCCAGGGTTTTTGTGATGATTAAATAAAACGTTATCTGTATAAGAGCTTTAGAATGTAAATTATTATCAGTAAAAATTCATTGCAATCATATCCAAACAAAAATGTCTACGAAATACCTCCATGAGCATTATGCAAAGCCATGTACTAAACAAAGGAAGTGAAGGCCCTTAGAGCAGAAAGGATTGCAAAGCATAACAAAAGCAAAAATTAAAAACAAAACAAAACTGTTTTGTTTCTTTAAAAATAATATCACCAGCCAAAACTGTTTGACTTTCAAAGTCATGGCTTAGAGCATGCTCAAACAATTTCTAAAATGTAGAAACATTTGTGGAACTTGTGGGAAAACACAATTTCCAAAAGCTTTACTCAGAACAAACCCATGAGAAATAACAATGTCCACATCATCCCAGCCATACACATCAGTCCACACCCATCCCCAATGCAGTCTGGGCCCACCCAGAATGTAGGCCTCAGAGGACTTGGTGACAACACCGTTCAACGGCATTTCATGGAGAAATCTCTGCGAATTAGCTCAAAATTTCTCTAAACAGAGTGAATTGCCATGTTTGTAACATGGAGTCTCAGTTTGGCTTCCCCTGCAAGTGGACCCTGAGACAAGGATTTAAGTGTAAATAGTTTATTTGAGAGGTGAGTCAAAGAAGGGAGAGGAATCAATAGAAGTGTATTATCAAGTTACTTCTGTGGGCACTGGAGCTCAATCTCACTGGGAAACAGTCTAGAACATGCCTCAGAGTTGCCCCAGTTGAGGGTGTAGGAAGCCAGAGCAACTATCCACCAACTCCCCGCCCGTCACTGATTAACAGCTGCTTTCAGAGCCATTAACTCCTCAGCACTCTCCATTGTCAGAAAAAAAGCCCTCAGGTGCAGAGTTTCAGGTGTTCCCAGTAAGCAGCCTACCAGATACACAGAGAATGCTGAGGGCGCAACAAAGAATTAACCATGCCCAAAGGCCAATAGGGTCAGAGCTGAGAAACCCTGTTTCAGATGACAAAAATACTAAAAGGTTAACATGGAAAGCAAGAGACACATTACTTTGTAAAGGATGTCACAGGTGACTAGTTCAGGTGTTGGGGGAAGGTAGCAGAGGGAGAAGGACTTCAAAAGGTTTTGTTAATTGGTAATTCTTCTCCTTTCCTTATGTTTTAACAACACGTGGAATCCATGTAAGGTGATCAAAACCAAAGCTCTGACTCCATCACCAATTGTAACATTTTTGTACCACTGAGAATTTCCACTGCTGACTTCTACAGAAGTTGGGGTGAGTGGATGTCTGCACCATGGTGGCCTCTCCCAACCACACCCTCCATGCTAATTGAGGTCTGGGTAAGCTCACATTTTCTTTAGCATATGGTGCTTATAAAAAGTCTTAGAGGTTCCTCCTGATACCTCTGTCCTTCGTACTTCATTCAAATTTCCGTTTAAACCACCAGGGGTCTCAAGCTTCTTCCCAAAGAGGACTCGACAGGCACTTCTGTTGGCTACGACAGTCTTCATTCCATGACATTTATTTTTCTCACATTTAAAAAGTTGGCTTAACAGAAGCCTAGGAATGTGGTGAAAATGCAAAAAGAGAAAAGCTCAGAATTAAAATTTAGAGCAAAAACCTAAAAATAAGTTTCTTGTTTACAGCAAGCTCAAGTCTGGAGTAAAAGTAAAATGAAACATATGTTAGAGAACTTACAATAATGAATCTTGGATCAAGAGGGAAGCGGACAAGGGCAAGTTGAAAGGAGGGTTCTGAAAGTGACACTAAGTCCCATGAGTTATGACATGAAATTTATATGCATTCAAGTTATTAGCGGAATCAGAACCAAGTGGACAAACTCTAAATTACAGAAATGGCAGAGAAAGCATCTCCTCCTTTTTTATTTCTGAGTCTCCAAGAAATAAAAAAATTACCAAGTCTTACATTTATCAATTCACAGGTGAGATTTCAGAAGCAAATGCAAGTTAAAATTGAGATCATAGGCATAATAATTTTTCTGCTCAGTTGATAAATGAACATGATTTATTTTATGTTATAGATGTGAAATTATAAATATTTGATAATATGTTTAATACATAGCTGCTGTCTGGACTGATGGTTGGTGATGACAAAATGACAATGATAGTGACGGCAGGCATTAGCAATTAAGTGCTTACAATGTTCCAAGAACTATGACAAACATTATATGTGTCATTGTTTCAGTCTGTTAATGCAACTGTAAAATACTATTATTAAGTCCATTTTCCAGTGGAGAAACTGAGACTTGAGGTTTCAGAGTAAGTGGTAGTTATTAGAATTCATCCAGATCTATGCAGCCCACACTCATACCATCTCTCTGGTGGTGGCATTTTGGAAAGAGCCGGTATTACACTGATGCACAATTTTAAAGTACTAAATGCACAATTTTAAACATAATAATTATTTAAATTATATACCTCTAGGTTACGAACTGAGGTTAGACTTTTCTTCTAGGACATTCTCTTTGGGTATTGCCCACCACTCATTTCCATAGAGGGGCAGCCCGGCAGATGGAAAAGGCATAGACTTTAACTCTAGATATCCTTGCTTCCCAACTCTCTAGCTGTGTGAATTCAGGCAACTTAGTTGCTGTGGTAAGTGGAATACTAAAGATGGCCCCCCCAAGATTCCCAACTCATGGTTAATCAGTCAAACACTACTCTAGGTACTGATAGGAAGGGATTTTGTAGATGTAATTAAAGTCCCAAGTCACTTAACCTTAAGATGTGGAAATTATCTGGATGGGCCTGCTCTAATCACTTGAGCCCCTTAAAAGGCAGGAGAGGGGGCCAGTCCCATGGCATAGTGGCTGAGTTCAGTGCACTCCACTTTGGTGGCCCGGGTTTGTGGATTTGGATCCTGATCATGGACCTACACCACTCATCAGCCATGCTGCGGCAGTGACCCACATATAAAGTGGAGGAAGATTGGCACAGATGTTAGCTCAAGGCTAATCTTCCTCAAATAAAAAAAGAGGAAGATTGCCAACAGATGTCAGCTCAGGGCTAATCTTCAGGGCAAAAAAACAAACCAAAAAAAAGGCAGAAGAAGTCAGAGAGATTGGAAGCATGAGAAGAATTTGACACACCATTTCTGGCTTTGAAGATGGAGGGACCACGAGCCAAGGAAGCTGATAATGTCTCAAAACTGAGAAAGACCTCCAGCCAACAGTCAGCAAGGCAATAGAGACTTCAGTCCCACAACCACAAGGAACTGAATTCTGCCAACAACCTGAATGAGCTGGGAAGTGATTCTCCCCCAAGAGCCTCCAGTACAGAACACAGCCTCTAAATCTGTAGTAATTTGTCACACAGTGATAGAAAACTAACATGGTTGCCCTCTCTGAGTTTGTTTTCTCAGTAATCAAATAGAAGTAACCATACATACCTTGCAGAGTTACTGGTAGGATTAAAATGAGAATGTACTTGATGTGTTAGAGTGTACCTGACAAGAGTAGGCAGTCAGTCAATGTCACTAATGACTCCAGAAGCCAAGGCTAGGGGCAACTGCACTTTAACACAGACAAGACATAAAATCAGCACAAAACCACAAACTAAATATCAATTTAAACTATGATAAAGTAGAAATTAAATCAAAATAAACATGCACTATACAAAGCTTATAGAGGAAGCTACTAATTTATAAGTTCCCAGAGCTGATTTTTGGCCAGTGGTTTGGAATTGGCTAGGCATTCTCCCATAAGAACAATGTTAAGATCTGTTGATTAGGGCTCAAATACACTAAATCCCATTAACTTATTTGGTGCCTAACTGTCTTCAGGAGAACCCAACCATAATGGGTAACCGGGTTTCTTTGAGGAAAACAATCCTTCGCATTATACCACAATTTTTACTCTAAGAGGAACTTACATCTATTTTGCATTTTTAACCCACATAGCAACATTTTGAGGTAAGCACAGAGAGGCAGAGATGGCAAGGTAATGACTAAGGATTTCTGCTAAGCTGGGGGTCCACATCCTCCCCCATCTTGCAGCTAGGATGAGGCCATATGATCGAGTTCTGCTCAATGGAAGGCAGGCAGGAGTGATGCATGTCACCTCCAGATCAGGCTCATGCCATTCTCTCATGCGATTCTATGGGGCACACACATTGAACATGGAAGTGCCACAAGATGGAAAAAGCCTCAGTCCTTGAATGCCCACATGGAAGTCTGCCTTTCAAACACCTTGTTCAATTCTAATGCCAACAAAATGTAAACTTTTATTGTGTTAAACCACAGGAGTATTCAGATTGTTTGCTGCAGCAATTAGCCTACTGTAGTAGAGATATTTGAACTTTAATGAGAGGTGCTGTCATAACCAAGACCTAATACATGTAGAATCAGCTTAGCCATCAGGTAACATGCAGAGACAAAATAGATAGCAGTGGTCGGAAAGACGGGTGACATTTTTCACAGCAGCGAAACACTTGCTAGAGCTTTCACCCCTGTGATGACCTGGAAGGCAGATCCACCACCTTAAGAATCAAAGTTTTAGCACATGTTGGCTACTCTTGACTGCATTTAGAGCAAGGGATTGCAAGAAAAAGGGGGGGACTTGGGAGAGAATTTCAATTCTGCCAGCAGAAATAAAAGGAACAAAAATTCCAGAATTTGAGCCTAAAAGGTTGAAGAAGCTTACTCTTGTAGATGCCCAACCACATAAAATAGAGAAAGGCTTGGAACATTAGTGTGTGCTGGCCTCCATCAGCCAAGTGACTACAGAGGCTCCCATCACTGTCCTTATTTAACAGATGCAGTTCAGAGCAGTTAAATTTTTGCCTGAGATCACATGACTTTATGAAGTGACAAATCCACAATTCGAACTCATATCTTGTGAATCGGACCTCAACTTTCTTTCAGTATATTTCGCAGCCAAAATGCTGCAGTAAATTAGAATTTTTTTTACTGTGTTGCTGGTTCAGGAGCTAAACAACAGTGAATTTCCTTGGGAACGAAATAAACTTTCCATGCTTTTTACGGGAACTAGAAGGTGAAATCAGTGCTTCAGTTTCCCTAAATGGGATCCTTGCATTGTTTTCTCTTAGAACTCCTTGTTCTCCTTTTTCTACTGACAAAATGAGATTGGCCTCTTTTAGGGCAATACTGTCATTTGATTAACAATTACATTTGAGAATTTGCTTTTTTGTTGGCAGTGACTATGACATATATTTATACACACTATTTCTCTGATCAATGTTCACAGCGGCTGCTTCATAAATACTTATGGTTATGTGACCACTGAGAGAAAAAACACTGAATAATACAAGGCACATTCTAGAATTATTTGTGGCTTATTTCCACTGTTAGATTGTAACCTCCACGCAGGGAAAAGCTGAGTTCATTTCATCTTTGTGACTAGCCTTAGAGCAACACAAAGCATATAGAAGTATACAATAACTGATTGCTTGTTGAACAATTGAAAAGCATTAATATTTTAAGTGAGATAAAAATAAGCATACGACGTCAGATTGGGAAGCTCTTAATTTGGATTCTTCCAGAAGCAGATGCTGAAGCAAAGAGTCACGGGCAAATAGTTTATTTAGGAGGGGTATTAGTTTCCTGTAGCTGCTGTGACAAATCATCACAAATTTAGCAGGTCAAAACAACACAAATTTATTACCTTTTAGTTCTAGAGGTCTGAAGTCCAAAATGGGTCTTACTGAGCTAAACTCAAGGTGTTAGCAGGGCTGCATTCCTTTTGGAGGCTCTAGGGGAGAATCCATTTCCTTGCCTTTTTCAGCTTCTAGAAGCTGCCTGCATTTCTTGGTTTGTGGTTCCTTTCTCCATCTCCAAAGCCAGCAGTGTAGCATCTTCAAATCTCTCTGTGACTCTGTTTCCGTCATCATATCTCCTTTTCTGAATCTGACTGCCCCGCCTCCCTTGTTCACCTATAAGGACCCTAGTAATTATATTGGGCCCACCTGAATAATCCAGGCTAATCGCTCCATCTCAAGAGCCTCAATTTAATCCACATGTGCAAAGTCCCTTTTGCCATGTAAGGCAGCATATTCACAGGTTCTGGGATTAGGACATGGACATCTCTTAGGGGCCATTATTCTGCCTACCACAGGAGGTGACACCAGAAAACACTGGCAGGGGAGTGAAGAAGTGAGACAGGGAAGGGAAAGAAGTCAATAAAATGTGAGTTAACAAGGCAGCCATCACCAAGGGTAACTGGGGCTCGGTCCTGCAGGGAGACTCTGCAAGACAGGGCAGACATGCGTCAGAGTTATCCCAGAAAGCGAGTGACTGACTACCAATTGCTCATCCATCCCCATTTGAAGGTTGCTTCCATGGTCATTAATCCTGCGACACTTCAGGCTTGCCCTGTGATGGCAGTGTGCCCCCAGGACCGGAAAGAAAGCACTAGGAAGAGAGCTGCAGGTGTTCTTCTCAGATATTTGCCATCAGGAGGAAATGACTTCTGGAATCATCTTATCTGACCATGTCCCTTTTCAGAAGAGCAGAGGCCCAGAATGGTGGAGGGATTACCCAAGGTCACACATCTGAAGAAGAGCACTGATGATGGCTTCCATTTAGTACCTCAGGCTATTATGTGTCAGGCACTGTATCAAGGGCTTGACATGTGCTTCCACATTTAATCTTCATAGTAACCCTTTGACATGAGTATTAATACCGTCCTAACAAACTTGGCCAAGATCACACACCTAGGAGTAGCCTTAGATGTAATAAGTGGCTGTTCAGTGGAAGAGAGGTCTATGGGACATAGTTTGGTAAACTACAGTTCATAGGCCAAATCTGGCCTGCCTCCCATTTTTGTACAGCTCATGAGCTATGAACTAAATCCACTATCCAAGTGTAGTCTTGACCAGCCTAAAATACAGCAGGACTATCATTTCTTCTTTTTTGTGTGTGTAAGGAATATGGTCTCTGAGCTAACATCTGTGCCAATCTGCCTCTACTCTTTTTTTTGAGGAAGATTAGCCCTGAGCTAACATCTGCCAATCCTCCTCTTTTTGCTGAGGAAGGCTGGCCCTGAGCTAACATCCGTGCCCATCTTCCTCTACTTTATATGTGGGACGCCTGCCACAGCATGACTTGAGCAGTGGTGCATAGGTCTGCACCCGGGATCTGAACCGGCAAACCCTGGGCCACCGAAGCAGAACATGTGAATTTAATCACTGCACCACCAGGCCAGCCCCAATCTTCCTCTACTTTGTATGTGGGATGCCGCCACAGCATGGCTGATGAGCAGTGTGTAGGTCTGCACCCGGGATCCAAATTCATGAACTCTGGGCCATCGAGGTGGAGTGCATGAACTTAACCTCTACACCACCAGGCCAGCCCAGGACCATCACTTCTTTAATTCTAGATGCTATACTTCCATTACAGCAATCCAAGAAAACTTTTATTTTTTTTGGAAATTGCCTCAACAAGCTTCTATTGCCAACTTATTCTCAGTTAAAACATAAACAGTTTTATTTTAAGTTGTATTCCCCCATCTTGGATTTATACAGGTGGTTTTTCTGCTTTTATCTTTAAGAATTTTTATCTATCCTTGTTAAAATTCATTTTGTTAGATTCAGCCAACTGATCAAGGGAACCCAAATCTTTATCTCTACCTCTCAATCTCTCTTCTCAGCTTTACAGCTACTTATAAGGCACCTTGATTTGAATGGCTTCCCACCACTTAAAACTCTACACAGTCAAAATGGAACTCATGCTCTTTCTGCCCACACCTGCATTTCCTCCTTTATGGTCCCCAGCCTACGACTGTCTGAAGGATCGCATTATGATCATCATCTCAAGGGAGCACTATGTCCTAATGTCTGGTACACTCTCTAGCCTGAGTGTACTCACTAAATTTCAAAGGAAAAAGAAAAGGGAAGGAGAGGTCGGGGGAGGGGAGTAAGGGAAGGAGAACAGGGCATTTTTCCCAGTTTTTAAAGAATAATTAAAGGAATGGAGGTTCAGTATGAAAAATATGTAAAGGTAGCACTCCTGTGCTCAGGACAGATGGGACCCCAGACTCCCAGGAGCCAGGCCTGGGCCCCTTGCACCCCAATCTCCAATCTCCTAAGGCTGGCTGGTGAATAACAACGTGGAGATGCCAGGATCTAAATAATGGGATATTGTTGCACAAATGGAGGGTTACCATTCCAACTCTGGCTATGCACATGGAGGATCTCTTTTGCTTTCATGATCAAAGATGCCACTTCTATTCATGGGGACTTTCCCTAGAGAAACGTGGACAATCATGGGCCCTCTTGGAAAAAGTAAACAATTTCAAGGACAGATTATGAAGCATCCTACTTACCTTCTGAACTAAGAAATAAAGAGAAGGTTACAAATCCTTAGCCCCACAGTATTATCTGTATAGTAATACTATAGGATTACTGAAGTATAACATTATAAATTAAAACTTTATTATTTAAGCTAAATTTAAAAATTATAGTGACATTACTTCAGAGTAAATATTTTCAAAGTTCAAGAATGTGTGTACAATAATTAATTATTAAAAGGTCCCAGAAATAAGATCTTAATTAAGTAACTCTATAAATGAACCCATCTCCCATAGTCTCTCTCACCTTAGGATATGGCGAATTCCCTAATGGCTGCTTATCTGAGGGCAGGGATCTTTGGCTTGCCTAACTTCCCCAAACCTACAATCCAGAAAATTCCCAGTGCTTCCAGCTGCCTAAAAGATATCTCTAAATGAATTATTATGATTCTTCGCAGCTTGCAGGTTTAGCTGTATTTTCAGAGAGAAATTTCAAATTCCGAAGGAGATGACTTCATCTGGGTAAATATTTTACTGTAAAAGGTACGAGACTCAGCACTTGTGAAAGTCTCATTCAAAACTGCATCAGGAGACAAAATCTCCCCCGAGGAGGGGCAGAGGAGATGTTGACAGGTCCATTATGAGCTCTAACCATGTATGTGCATCCCCAGAGAAATCATTTCTGGCCTCCTATTTTCCATTTTAACGTCTCAACAACAGAACACAAAGCACCTCCAAATGACACCACCAGCCACTTCAACTAGCCTTAACTACCGCTATGACTCAAAGACCAGAAACACCCCCTCAGAAGTGAAATAATACGTCCTGTAGGGTAGGCAAGGAATCTACAAGGGAGATGGCTCCCAGAAAAAACAACTCATTTGAACAAACCCCTAGTGTTCACAATTAATATCATTAAATTGCATTTTTCATTTCCAGCTTCTTTTCCGAACTTGTGTTTCCTACAGCTCTTTCACACTGTGGAGGAAAATAAGCCCCTGGAAATAATATAACTTTGTTTCATACTCAAGTTGGGTCCACAGACAGCAGCACTACCTGGGAGCTACTTGGAAATGCAGATTCTCAGGCCTCATACAGGACCTAGTGAAGCAGAATCTGCATTTTAATGAGGGCTCCAGGGGACCTGTGAGCACAGACATGTGAGCAGCACTGATCTACCAAAGAGTAAGAGCTCAACACAAATGATAAGCGTTGCAACTCAATAATTGAAAAGACACGTCAATGAAGATATGGGATCTGAATAGACATTTTCCCAAAGAAGATATACAAATGGCAAATAAGCACATGAAAAGATGCTCGACATCATTAGTCATCATTAGGGAAATACAAGTCAAAACCACAATGAGATACTACTTGACACCTATTAGGAAGGTTATAATCAAAAAGATAGATAATAAGCGTTGGTGAGGACGTGGAGAAATTGCAACCTTCCTACATTCCTGGTGGGAACGTAAAATGGCACAGTCACTGTGGAAAACAGTTCCTTCCTCATATGGAATATGAACCAACAATTCCACTCCTAAGTACATACCCAAGAGAAATGAAAACATATGTCCACACAAAAACTTGTACATGAACATTCATTACAGCATTATTCCCAATAGCCAAAAGGTAAAAACAACTCAAGGGGCTGGCTGGTGGCACAGCAGTTAGGTTCGCACGTTCCGCTTTGGCAGCCTGGGGTTTGCCGGTTCGGATCCCGGGTGCAGACATGGCACTGCTCAGCAAGCCATGCTGTGGTAGGCGTCCCACATATAAAGTCGAGGAAGATGGGCATGGATGTTAGCTCAGGGCCAGTCTTCCTCGGCAAAAAGAGGAAGATTGGCAATAGTTAGCTCAGGGCTAATCTCCCTAAAAAAAAAAAAAAAACCAAGTGTCCACCAATGGATGAATTGATAAACCAAATGTGCTGTATCCATACAGTGGAATATTATTCAACCATAAGAAACAATGAAGTACTGATACATGCTACAACATGGATGAACCTTGAAAACATTAAACTACATGAAAGAAGCCAGTCACAAAAGATGAAATATTGTATGATTCAATTTAAATGAAATGTCCAGAATAGGCAAAACTAGAAAGACAGAAAGTAGATTAGTGGTTGCTTAGGGATAGTTAGGTGGATGGGGTGTGTGTGGAGGGAGGTGACAGCTAAAAGGTACAAGGTTCCTTTTTGAAGTGATCAAAATGTTCTAAAATTGACTGGTGATGGTTGCACATATCTGTGAATACTGTAAATATACTAAAAACCATTGAATGTTTTTTTAAAAAACAGCAGTGAACTCCCTCACTGCCAATGTATGTATGACATGCTGCCTAGCTGGAGATATGATGACCTGCAGACTAGAACAAAGAGAACTGATAACTAATGCTTTATGCTAAATGACACATCACTGATTGAGCACTTCCCATGTGCAGGGTACTATGTTGGTCCTGCACAGGGATTTTCCCTTGAAATTCTCCCCTCAGCCCTGAGAGTTAATATCACCATTGTACAGATGAGAAAACCGAGGCATGGGAAACATACCCAAGGCTAACGGCTGGTGAGCATTGGTGAAGGTCAGATTTGAACCCAGGTAGTCTGGGAGCAGAGCCTGCACACAATTTCTCTCTCTCTTTCCCTGGAGCCCCTCTATAAGTTACTTTGGCTGATTGCTAACTGTCCTAGTCAACACACAGAAGAACCCCAGTGGGAGCGAGGAAAGGTGGGAGTCACCCCTGCCAATCCTAACTCATATTCTCCAACTCCAGTGTTGGTTGACAACAGGTGGCAATGTTCAATGATTTTTCTCTTTGTATCAGTAAATAGATTGTCTTATTCTGAGAATCAGTCTCAAACTCATCCTTCTGAATTTTCCAAAATGTAAAATATTTTGGGAAAATCGGCCAGCCATTTTTTATTGGAACAACACTTAGCCAAACAAAACTGCCTATTTTCAGAAATGCCTTGAATGAGCAAAGGACTAGTCAAATTGTACATGGGATATGTTTCCATGAATCATAATAAGAAAAGAAAATTCATGTGCGATCATAAGACACTGGTATCTGTAACAAAACTCCTGCCAAATTAACAACTCTGACTCGATTATTTAAAATCACAGCTAACACATATATATTTACTACGCCCTGAGCACAATCTTACGTGCTTTATCTTTACTCATTTAATATTCATAATAACCCATAAGCTACTTTAAATAGTCCCATTTTTAAAATGACGAAACTGAGGAATTAAGGTTTTCACAGTCAGTTAACAGCAGAGCTGGGGTGTGAAACCAGACAGTTCATGCTCTGCACTGCTACACCTTACTAACTCCTCTTGACGATTGATGGAAGAAAAAGCTACAGCTTCTGCAACGAGAGATTACTGGGCAAAGATTAATGTGACACATTGAAATCAAGGAAATTTCATGGTTGTAATAATTTCCACAAACTTAGAAAAGAGTTTTGTCAGTAAGTGTTGCTTGTTGCAACTTGGGTGAACTTGAACAAGTTGTTTAAACATACAAAATAAGCCATAATGGCTACTCAATTGTTAGACATCAGATGAATTACTGAGAAAATATGGTCTACACTGGCAAGAAGTCATTCCTCTTTTACTATCAAATCCTACTGCTCATGTCTGCATGAAAAGGAATTATTCAGAAAAAAAAGCGAACAGTATAGCCAACTAGTCTATTTGTATTCCCTGCTACAATTTCAAACAACTTCATGGTTCATTACATATTTTGATATACTCACCCGATAAGTATTTTTCAATGGAGAATGATTACAAAGCTAAGTAAATAAAAAACTCCATAATAATAAATCATGATCAAGTAGGCTTTATCCCAGGAATTCAAGGAGGTTCAACATTAGGACAACTATTAATGGAATTCTCTATGTATTTATATTAAAGGAGGAGGAAAATAACATTGTCATCTCAACAGATGCTAAAATATATTTTAAAAAATTTCAAAGGCTTTCCAGATTAACAGAAAAATTAACTATTAGTAAATCAAGATAGAAGGAAACTGCTTTATCTTGGTCAAGAGTATCTACCAGGAATTAATATAAATCATCCTTGCTTAATAGTAGAAAGTTAGAAGTGGTCCCATTACACTCAAGGAACAAGGCAAAGAGGTCCACATTCAACATCGTACCACAAGTCTTCATCAATGCATAAGACAAGAAGATAAAAAGGAGCCTTACATGTGGAAAGGACTATGCCAAATGATTATTATTGGCAGATAAATGATTTCCTATATGCAAATTCAACCTTGTTAATTTAAAGTTTATTATAACTAATACAAAAGCAATAAGGTCACTGGATATCACACCAACATACGAGCTAACAGATTTCCTATATGCCATCAATAACCAAATTGAAGACATAATGGAAAAACAGATTTCATCTAGATAAGCAAAACAACCAAGAAACAAACAAAAATAAACCTGTAAAGTACTGAGGAATAAAACTAACAAGAAATGTGCCAGATCTATATGAGAATTTTGCAAAGATGAAAACCTATTAATTGTGGGGATTACTTTGATGAATAATTATCACCAAATGGGAACATGTCGACCACTAAAACCCCACAAGAGAGAGATGTTGAATTATTCATTTTGTCTGCCTGGATCTAATTTGTCAAGTAATTGCTATTTTACCAATGTGGCCCACTTCAGAGCCAAAAGCAGACCCCATCCCTTGGGCATTTACACTCATCCTCTCGAGTGTTTATCAGCCCCTTCAAGAGCCTTTTTGGCCAGCATTCTGTCATACCTTACACAGTGCGCTGAGGAGGGGGTCTGCCCACAGACTGTTATGTGTTGGACTGTTGCGAATTGCTTATTGTTTCAGGGAATATAAATAAATTCATTTATTGAGCAAGAGCCCACCTGATTCTCTTATATATTCTGACAATTTGCTGTCAAAACTGCTTTACAGTGCTGATCCTTTGTGTGTATAGCTCCAAAATGTTATGATTATAATGACTATAGATGTAATGTAAAGGCATAAACTACATAAATTTTAAAGCATTATGCTTGCTAATCTACATGAAGAATACATGTATGTAAAAGAGAAGAGGATTCTAGATAAGAATTTGGGTGATAATTATAGACATAGAGGGGAATCTGAAAGAAGACTCTAAGTCAAAATTGATTAAAGGTTTCCAAGAGCCACAGCCAGCAATAAAGAACAGTAAGACTGGCATAGAAGGATGGGAGACAGAAACGCAGTTTTAAGCATAAGTAATTGCATGGTTCTGAGCCATCAGCTCTCAATAATCTAAAACAGGGAATGAATATGGGATGTTTGCTCCCTTCAAGAAAACACTGAGCTGTGACTATCCCACAGAGTCTGCAATGAACAACTATGGGAAGAGATCTGCTAGGAATAACTACGGCAAGGAATGTGTGCTGACGAGGGGCTAGAAAAGTGAGTCTTTCAGCAGAAATGGATTTCCTGAAAATATTAACTCCTCAATATGCTGCAAGATGGAGAACACCATAAAAATCTATGGGCCACAGGATTCTTCACCCCTACCAAAAGAGCAAATGGAGAGGAGTTAACTTTATTTAATAGAATAAATCCTTATAGTACCATGAGTTCAGTGGCGTGATGTTTTCTACACATTTAACCCTTCTCCCTGATTTCCAAAGTGATATGTGTTCACTGTAGAAAGAATTAACATTTTTCATTGTTAAAAACAGAAGCGTGATTTTTACAGATGTGTTTTGCCATTTATGGAATTGCCCTTCAGATGTTCAGAGTTTGAGGTAGACCCACCCATTACCCAGGTCCCAAGTTCCTGCCTTCCATCTCTATTGGACGTTCTTAAAGGAAGTTGAGAGGGCCTCACTTCTGGGATGACCCAACATTTTGAAGATAATGGCTTTGGTTTATTAGTTTAGGCAAAATTTTTAAGCTCTCTGGACCACCACTGCCTGATCCACAAATGTAGATAATCATCACTTCCCATGATTACTGTGAGTTCAAGACAGTGAAGCTGCTCTGCAAAATGGTTTGCCAGTTCCTCAAAAATTTAAACATAGAGTTACCATGTGAGCCAGCAATTCCACTCACAGGTATAAACCCAAGGAAGTAAAAACGTAAGTCCATACAAAAACTTGTATATGAATGTTCATAGCAGCATTGTTCATAATGGCCAAAAAAGCAGAAATAACCCCAACTGTCTGTGAAATGATGAATGGATGAACAAAATGTGATATCTCCATACAATGGAAGATTATTCAGAAACAAAAGGAAATGAAGTACTGACATATGCTACAACACGGATGAATCTTGAAAACATTATCCTAAATGAAAGAAGTCAGTCACAAAAGACCACATATTGTACAAGTCCATTCATATGAAATGTCCAGAATAGGCAAATCCATAGAGACAGAAAGTAAATTAGTGGTTTCCTGGGGCTGAGGAGGATGAGAGGAATGAGGTGTCACTGCTAAAGGACACAGTGTTCCAAAATTAGAGAGTGATGATAGTTATACAGCTCTGTGAATGTACTAAAAAACCTCTGATTTGTAGACTTTAAAAGGGTAAAAGTTTGGTATGTTAATTATATCTCAATAAAGGTGTTATTAAAAAATAATCCTGTTTTCTATTGTTTATCTATAATCCTATTGTCAATATCTGTGTGTAGGATAATAAGGTATATTCATCTGCTGCACTGGAATTTATACTGGTTTGTTCTACTACACTTTTAAATAATGAAGAACTTTTATAACCATTTTTTGAGCTTCTCATGCATGGATATCAGGCAGAAGCCTGCATAGAAAGAGACATGCTGTGTTTTTAGGAGTCTGTGAGTAGATTAAACTATAAAAAGCCTGGGAAAATATACTTACTTGGAAAGCCTGCCTTTGAGAAGTATTTCAGCAAGCTCTTCTTGTTTTCTATAAAAACAGGGAGCTTTTCTGAGCGAAGGAAAGAAGGTGTTTAGTTACTATCTGCCGAAATGCTGAGTCGGAACAAAATTATCTAATGAGGAACCTGATAGGCTGGTTTGGAAGGGAAAGGTTGATACAGGAGAGTGACAAAATCCAGACCAGCCCACTCATGTGGTGATATCTCATTAAGAGACTTGCAGAAGAAAATTTACCTCATTGCAAAAACTTTTGCCCTCACTTCTCAAGTCCCCCTTGATCTCTGTGAACTGTTAACTTATCTCAGTGATGAGAGACACTCAAAATGCTCTCTTTAAAATCTAAAAACGCAGGCAGCCACTGTTAGTAAGAAAAAAAAAGACAAGACTAATTAGGCATGCTTTTAAGAATCTGCCTTACTTTGGAAGAAACAGAGGAGCTGAGAGAGAAAAGAGAAAGGCAGCATGAAGACAGAGAGAATAAGAGAAGACACACATAATACTGGCTTTGTGTGTTCTGAGGCCCTGAATGGGGATCTGATATTTTAAAAATATATGGCAATGATAAGAAGGAGGTTTAAAAAATCCATTCAGATTTGAGAAAATTTAGATCACGACTCCACAAAGATAGAGTCTCCCAGAGATCAATTACTATATTATAATTCTTTGCAAGGATGTGGAGAAACTAGAACCCTCATACACTGATAGATTGTGAAATGGTCTAGTTGCTTTGCAAAACATTTGGGCAGTTCCTCAAAAACTTAAACACAGAGTTACCATATGACCCAGAAATTCCACTCCTAGGTATATACCCAAGAGAACTGAAAATATACGGACAAACAAAGACTTGCACGTGAATGTTCATAACAACTTTATTCATGATAGTTCAAAAAATGGAAACAACCCAAATGTCCACCAACTGATGAATGGATAAACAAAAGATGGTATATCCATACAAAAGAATGTTATTTGGCAATAAAAAGGAATGAAGAATGATACATGCTGCAATATGGCTGAACCTCAAAAACATTATGCTAAATTAAGGTAGACACAAGAGACCACAAGATATTTTATGATACCATTTGTAGGAACCTCCATAATGGGTAAATCCATAGAGAAAGAAAATAGATTAGCGGTTGCCAGAGGCTGGGAAGGACGCAAATGATGATTAGTGTCATTTAAATGGGTACAATGGTTCTTCTTGGGTTAATGATAATGCTCTAAGACTGATTTGTGGTGATAGATAGACAACTTAGCATATTTATTAAAAACTCATTGAAATATATACTTGAAAGGGTCAATTATACGATATGCAAGATATGCCTAAAAAAATTTTCTAATTCATAGAAAAATATGAGAGTGGGTGTCTTGGGGTGAGAGAATGATGTGTGATTTCTTTCCAGTTCTTTTTTTACACGTTACAATGAATCTGCAAATTTTCTATATGAACAAATTCTTACACTAGGTTCCCCAAAGGTAGACCTGAGATGAAGAATTGTGTAAAAGTGATTCACAAAAAGTGTTTCCAGGATGAACCAGAAGCAAAGTGGGAAAGAGAGACCAGGAAAGTAAGGATGCCAAGCAAAGATGTGGTTTCAGGCGAAGATCTCAGGAAGGTTAACCATGGTTCAATCCATAGGGGTGGGGGGAGTTGGGGAGACACTGTGGGTCCCATATGAGTCATCCAATCAGGAAGCTGGAATATTTATAACACCCCTTACACACACACACACACACACACACACACACACACACACACACAGCACAACACCAATCAGTCATTGGCTGCCCCCACCACACCCCACTCACCTGCCAAGAGGAGTAAATTCCCAGGAACTTGTGGTTCTTTGTGTGCCAGCTAAGTGGTGGGACCCACAGCTTAGGGTTAGGCCTCCAAAGAAGAGACACAGGTACTGGCTGTTGGGAGTGAAAGCATCCAGGAGCCGGTGTGCTCAATAAATGGAACAAGGATGCCAGAGAATATGGACGAAGCCCTGGCAGCATCTGCAACGAGCATGTTTTAATTATATACGCAGAAAAAAAAGCAAAATGTTGTAGAAAAAAAATATTCACAGTACAGAATATATACAAAAATATAGTATATTAATGATATAATCCACATGTGCATAACAATAAAAGTTTGACAGTATTTCTGAGACATTCCATAAAATTCATAGAAAAGTCAAAAAAGATGTGGTGCTTTCTTTGAAGAAGAGAGAATTAAGGTCCAAAATGGCACAGAAAGCAAGGAGTCATTAGCTCAAGGGAAACTTTCGTGCAGGGGACTGCACTGCAGGAGAAGCATGGCTTTGAAGAGCCTCTGGTAAATTTCTGGTTAGGTGGAAGATGGTCCTCACCACCAACCAGCATTCTGTTAGAGCATATTTGCACCTTGAATTCTTGTCAGACCCCAGAAGTGATATCTGTAAGTACAAAAATTTGGCATGCAAAATATCTTTAAGGTGTAGGATCTAAGGATAAATATATACTATATCTCATTGGCTAATTGCTTTCTAAAAGTTTATTTCCTTAGGATTTGCAATGAATGACTAGTTAGTTGATAAGATCTGGCAATTCTGAAGATACCTGGCACTAATCTGGAAACACAAAAATGCCTGAAGAAAACATGAGAATAAAAATTCCCACATCCCTGCTTTCTTCACATGATTGCTCAGGAAGATCATGACCACCAGAGTGTTTATTTATCCTCTAACCCTCTAAAGTTGATTGCTCCTGCAAAACCTCCTGGTCCCAATGATTATTCCAGGAAGAATAGAAATGTGACCTTTGGCTCTTACAAAATGGCCTGTAGAATCACCTGAAGCTGGACAAGGACAAAAATCTACGAGAAGCAGCCAACTGAAAAAGCTGCACACTATAGGATTCCAACTATAGGAGACTCTGGGAAAGGCAAAACTATGGAGCCAGGAAAAGGATCAGTGGTTTCCAGGGGTTAAGGATGCGGCAGGGATGAACAGGCGAAGAAAAGGGCCCTGCACTTGTGGGGCAGTGAAACTACTCTGTATGATATTATAATGGTGGATACATGTCATTATACATTTTTAAAAACCATAGAACGTACAATACCAAGAGTGAACCCTTATGTAATCTATAGACTTTGGGTGATAATGATATGTCAGCATAGGTTCATCAATTATAACAAACATACCACTCTGGTGCAGGATTTTGATACTGGGGGAGGCTGTGCATATATATGTGGAGGCAGCAGGTATATGGGAAATCTCTGTACCTTCTCCTCAACTTTGCTGTGAACCTAAAACTGCTCTAAAAAATAAAGACGATTAAAAAAAAATCAGTGAACAGAACAAATGGTCCTCTCAACTCTCAGTAGACATTAATTCACTATGACCGTTTACCTGGCACCTTGGACAGGACCAGCTAGGTAACTGGCAAGACCCAAAAATGAAAATGTAGGGGCCCCATTCAAAAATTACTAAGATGTTCAAGACGGCAATAACAGAGTATTAAGCCAAGCATGGGCCCCTCTATAACACTGGGCCCTGTGTAACTGCATAGGTCACAAGCCAATGAAGTGGTTCTGGCCTTAGCACATGGTGCCACTCCACTGCGTAAAACACTTAGGAGGTGATGTCAGCATCATGGTGGAGTGAGTTGTTCCCTTAGTCTCTGTGCCCTAAGTTACAATCAAATGGACATTCATTAACCAACAGATGATTCCCTACAAAGCACAATAGGGCACCTGAGAGATCCATGCACCCAAACATCTGAAGGTGGTGGTACTGGATCCCTGGGAAGCAGTGAAAGGAGGTGAGTGGATCCCTTCCCCCTTCCCAGCACCAGTGATCTAGGCTGTGGGTCCTCACACAGCAGCTGCATATGACTGTAAGAGGACACGGGGGTCAGGCCGGCCTGCAGCACAAACACTTGAGCTTTCAGAGTTGCAGCCCAGCCCACAGGAACACTCTACACTGAGTGGTGCAGATCAGCCACCGTGTGGGCGCCCCCACCAAGCACAGCAGCCCAGGCAAACTGCCTGTGAGCATCGAGCAGGGCCACATGCACAAAAGAAAGCACCCCTCCCCTCCTGCCTAGCATGCCAGCTAAGCCAGTCCCTGGCCAAGGCAGTGGTTTTGCACCAGAGGGCCTGAGCATGCATGTGTGAGTTTCCAAGCAGCTGCAGCCAGTGGGCAAATGTAGACAAGCCCTATCAGCACAACTTCCAGGAGATGCCATGGGTTCAGAAAACATAGTTCCTGCCCACCCCCCAGAGGCAGCAGGTGGAATCTGTGACCTGATACTACTCCAAACGCCTCAGGAAAGGATGAGTTCATCAAACACCATGAAAAACTACAGTAACACTTCAGAGCAGAAGGAAAATGACAAGTCTCCAGAAACCAACACTGAAGTCACAGAAATTTACTATCTAATGTATTGCTGTATTCAGTTTGCCAATATTTTGTTAAGGATTTTTGCATCTGTGCTCATCAGCAATACTGGCCTGTAATTTTCCTTCTTTGTGTTGTCCTTGTCTGGCTTTGGTATCAGAGTGATGTTGGCCTTGTAGAATGTATTAGGAAGTGTTCTCCATCTTCAATTTTTTGTAATAGTTTGAGAAGGATAGGTATTAAATCTTCTTTGAAATTTTGGTAGAATTCTCCAGAGAAGCCGTCTAGTCCTGGATTTGTGTTTTCTGGGAGGTTTGATTACTGTTTCAATCTCTTTACTTGTTATTGGTCTATTCAGATTCTCTATTTCTTCTTACGTCAGTTTTGGGAGGTTGTATGAGTCTTCCTCAAGCAAAAAGAGAAGATTGGCAACAGATGTTAGCTCAGGGCCAATCTTCCTCACCAAAAAAAAAAGACTCTTGGTGGTGAACACGACGCAATCTATATAGAGACTGATAAATAATAATGTACACTTGAAATTACCCAATGTTATAAACCATTACGACCTCAATAAAATATTTTTTTAAAAAACCAAAACACTTAGGAGCCCCCTGTAAACAATGAGAAAGAAGTCTGAAATCCTTAACTAGTTTCACATGTCCTTTGGGATCATCCCACCACTCTTCAGCTTCACTTATCACAGCTCCACCCTACTTTCTATGTTCTAGTCACCTAGAGCTTCCTTTAGTTTCTTGAATTTTTCCATGCTCTCTTAGCCTCGGGGTCTTTGCATGGATTTCCATTACCTGGACTACAATTCCCTCAGTTTTTCATCACTCCAACTGCTACTGACTCTGTAGGTCTCACTTAAGCAGAGAAGTCATAGCTAAGTAGTTTATATTATATATTAAATAATATTTAAGACCATTTAAAAATACTATTTTAAACACTATTTAAGAAAGAAAAATATCTTTTTATGTAATAAAGAACCTTCTAATTTTTTGTATATGTAAATCTGTATTTTTACAAAGCAGTGTAACATAAAACGACAGACTAGTAGTTTTCAGTATAGCTTGTCATACTGCCAATTGTTGAAGAAGCACAAGTTTCTGAATACTTGCTTTTGTTTACAAAATATAAAACAAGGGCTGCAATGATGTTATCTCTGGATGAACAAAATTTCCAACTGATTTCTCCATTCTCTTAAAAATGAAGGATCAAAATAGGGCTTAGACTACTCCTCCAAAACATCGTTTACTCTTTTTCTGGTGAGGAAGATAGGCCCTGAGCTAACATCTGTTGCCAATCTTCCTCTTTCTTTTCCTTCTTTTTTTCTCCCCAAAGCCCCAGTACATAGTTGTACATCCTAGTTGCAAGTCATTCTAGTTCTTCTGTGTGCGATGCCACCACAGCATGGCTTGATGAGTGGTGTGTAGGTCCCTGTCCAGGATCTGAAACTGCGAACCCTGGGCTGCCAGAGCGGAGAGTACAAACTTAACCACTCGGCCACGGGGCAAGCCCCCAAAATATCATTTTTATTATATCGTAATTTTGGTCAAACTTGTCCAAAACTAGCACTCCAGCACTTAGAGAATAAGGTCTGGCCACCCCAGACTTGGAGCTTGGAGGGTGTTCAAATTTGGCCTCTTCTTGATTTTCCGGCCTCCTGACTTAACACTTGTCTTCAAGCCCAGGCAATCTAATTCTTGAGACACTGTTCAACGTTTCACACCACATCATTGTCTTTGATCACACTATTTTCCTGGCTTGTGAGTGTCTTGATATATTTTCTTTGCCCACCTGTTCCAAGCATTTTTTAAAGCTAATTACGTGGTACTTTCTATAAAACAACTCATACTATGAACCTATATTCTGATATGTAGCTAGAGCGATCAACTCATCCCAGTTTGACCACTGAAAGTCCTGCATCTCAGAACCACTCCCCTCCTCCCACAATTCCCCAAGATGTGGGCAAACAGGGATGGTTGGTCATCCTGTAAACTTTGATGTAAATTATGAGCTTATCTGTGTTTTCCACAGACTTAACACAGGGCTTTGAGCATAATGTTTATTCAGAGATATTTTTGATTAATTTCAATTGCATGCATTTGTGTCACTGTGTTTTTAAGCAGCCACTTTCACAAGTGATTTTCTGCAAATTCATCATAAGATCCAAGTACTGTTATTATTAGACAAAATGGTCTGTCAGTTCCTGGCAACCTAGACATAAAGACAAAAAGAGAAGTTCAAAGCCAAAATGTTAATAGCTTTTAAAAATATGGTAGAGTTAGGAAAGTCCTTGTCAACTGAGTCTACAGCTTATCTGTAACCACCAAGAAATACTTGAGTAGCAATGAAGTGTATGGCCAATTAATATAGCTGATTAACATCTGTTCCACCATCTTTATTCTTGGTGGTAATGATAGAGTACTGAATTTGCCATGTTTTCCTTGTCAGATATATTACATTAAAAATTACTTTGAATCCCCATGGGGGAAGCAAATATCATTCTGTAAGCTGTAAGGAATTATGGAGTTTATCACTGTTAATATAAAAAGCAAAGCCAAAATCAACATTTTTAATCAAAAACTGACATCAGGTCAGGGCTTGAACTTGGCTTTTGAGAAAAGCAAGCAATCAAGACTAAGCAATAATGTTCCAGGCAGAGGCAAGAGCGTGTGTAAAGACTTATAAGTGAGAGACCTCAAAGCATATTCAAGGAGCTGAAAGAGTTTATTTTGTTTGAGATAGAATTTGAGAAGAGGATAGTGATAGACTAGTGATGAAGAAGTAGAGAGGTGGATTCATATCCCAGTGGGTCTTACAAACAAGGTCATGGAGTTTGGACTTAATTCGAAGAGCAACGGAGAGACATCAAAGCATTTCAACAGGGAAGTGGATGTCAGATTTTCATTTTCTGACAAACTACTCAAATAACAAAAGGAGAGAGTGCATTGTAGATGGGTCCAATTGGAGGCAGAGTCCAGTCCTGAGGCCATCGTGGGCTGTGGTATGACTGAATATAGGGCAGATGGGATGGAGAGAGGGAGACTGGAACGATGTTTGAGAAACAGAAGATATGTCACTTGATAACTGATTAGACATAGGATGGGAACATGGGAGAGAGAGGCTGAAATTGACAATCAAGAGTCTGGCTTCAGCAGTCAGCAGACCTGGTGCCCTTCACAGGTATGGGAATTGTGGAAGACGGTTGGGTGGGCTTGCGTGAGACAATGAATTCAGTTGCTTTATACATTGACTCAAATTGACAAAAACTTATAGTGAACACTAGTTTACAGTGCCATGTTTATAATCCAAATAGATATTTCCACTTAAGAAACACAGCCCAGGGCTGGCCCGGTGGTGTAGTGGTTAAGTTCTCATACTCTGCTTTGGCCGCGCAGCTGGGGGTTCGCAGGTTCAGATCCTGTGCACAGACCTACACACCGCTCATCAAGCCATACTGTTACAGCATCCCACATACAAAATAGAGGAGGAGTGGTACAGATGTTAGCTCAGGGACAAACTTCCTCAAGCAAAAAGAGGAAGATTGGCAACAGATGTTAGCTCAGGGCGAATCTGGAAGGAAGGAGGGAAGGGAGGAAGAAAGAAACAGCCCAACAATCAAATACAGTTTCAAAACAAATGTTTCCACTTGTGCAAAATAAAGAATGCAGGAAGTAAATGGAATAGAGGTGTCAATTTGTAGAAGTCTAGGCTTTCAGTGATAAAATGCCCTGTTGTTCTAGGGCAGCTTTTTTTTCTGTAAACTTTCTCATAGGTGGATGGCTCTGCAGCGATAGCCAAGAGTATCACACACCACTCTCAAAAGCCATTTGACCAGAACATAGGCCAGTGTACTGCCCACACATAATTCCCAAGAATATAAGGGAAGTCAAAGGAAAATGGTATCCAGAAGGAAAGTTGTAATTTTGACTACATAAGAATCCCAGAGCATATCTGGATGGTAACACACCAGCTCAATGAGATTGCCAAAGAACCAGATGCTCTCAATGTTTAACATGGGGGGGAAAACAGTCTTGCATTCTATTTCAAGATTTTAGGCCCAGAAACAAACAATAAAAACCTCAGTATTGCAGCAATATAACAAAATCATGTACAACATTTAAACTTGTAGAGCAGATATTGTTGATGCCCCACCACTGACCTTCACCTCTGCCTGCTGAAGGCAATCTACTGGGAACGGCATGAATCTCTGCCTCAGGGCTTTTTTCTGGCTGAAGGAGCAAGACTTCCTCACACAGGGCAAGCTGGAAATACCAGAAAGTTAAAGCCCCTGGAAGCAGCCTTTACAAACGACAGATGGGATGTTGGTGGGCAAATACATCAATCTCCTGGGCTCACAGTTGGGATAACTATGAGGGGTATTCTACACTGTCTCCCAAAGTCTTATGGCAGGATTCAGCCCAGTTATGGGTAGTGAGGAAGCATTTGAGTGCATATAGTTTATTTTGGAGGTGTTCCCAAGAAACTAGTAGAGGAGTGTAAAGTGAGTTATGGAAGGGAAGGTATCCAGTAGTTGTAGATTACCATGTAGGCAGCTGGGGTTTGGTCCTGCAGGGGACCTCTGGGAGACAGTGTAGAACACACTGCAGTGTTATCCCAACAAAGCTAAGGAAGTTGGTGTATTCATGTGCCAATGCCCATTGGTCATGGGCTAAGGGTTAATCTTGGCAGATGTGGACTGTCTGGCCTTCCAGTCTGCACCATGCAGAGGTCACGCAGAGGCCAGGCACACTGCAGTGTCCAGAGAGGCAGAGAGCACATGCTGGTAGATGGAAGTCAATGGGTCAGGAATGAAGAATGCTACGGAGCACTGACGGCATCTGCTACAGAGAGCACAAACCCTGGGGAAGGATGCCACCAAGTAGTTCCCAGTCACTGATTGAGGTAAGTCCTGAAGGATAAGTAGGAGCTAGTAGGGTGTGAGGGAGAGCTGTGAGAGAGAAACAAGAGCAGTAGGTGGGAGAGTCAGTCTGAAGGATGAAGGAGGTCCATTAGGCGGGAGGCTGTTGGACCTGTCCAAAAAAAGAACTGGTGTAGGCTTGATGCCAGGGAGAGAAAGTAGAGCTGGAGAGAAATGGAATCAAGAGGACGTGATGAATAATGCGAGGGTAAAGAGTCTTAAAAAGAAAGTGATTCTTAGATGTCTGCCTTGAGAGACCAGATGGCTGCACCATTCATTATGCCAGTGACACAGAGGGACAGACCATTTCTGCCCCAGAGTGAGTATTATGATTTAACTTTTTTTTTTTAAAAGATTGTATTTTTCCTTTTTCTCCCGAAAGCCCCCTGGTACATAGTTGTGTATTTTTAGTTGTGAGTCCCTCTAGTGTGGCATGTGGGATGCCGCCTCAGCATGGCCTGACGAGGGGTGCCATGTGCGCGCCTAGGATCTGAACCCGTGAAACCCTGGGCCACCGAAGCGGAGCACATGAACTTAACCACTCAGCCACGGGGCCGGCCCCAGATTTAATTTTTTTTAACATGTTGATTTCGAGGCCTATGGGGTATCCAAGAAGAGATATGCTGTGGACGTTACTGATCAGGAACTCACAAGCAATCTGTGCTGGAGGTAGAAATTTGATATCAGAATATATGAAATAAAATTAATTTCACAAAGATTTTTTTATATATATACTATGTGCCAGGCACTGTGTTAGTCCCTAAAGATACGCAGTGGTGAATATGAAGGAAGAAGTCCCTTCACTCTTGAAGCTTTCAGTACAGTACAGTTTCTGCCCACCGCAGATGTTGGCAGAATCCACAGTGGCTGATAAGATGTCCAGGGAGAGTCTGAGCACTGAGAACAGAAGAACTCTGAGCAATTCCAACATCTGGGTGACAACCAGCAGAAAGAGAGCATTTGAAAGAAACTGAGAACAAATGGCCCGTGGAGTAGAAAAAATACAAGGATGATAAAGACTGAAAAGAACCTACAATAACCGTGTGGTTTTGCTGGTCATAGTGATGCTGTGTGTGTTGAGGTGGAGGTGGGGTGCTGAGCAAAAATGTAAATGTAATGAGTTCAAGAGTTGATTAAAAATCAAAAAAGAACTATAGATATTTATATCATAAATGTGGATATCATAAATATTTCCTACCACTAGATATTTTGCTATAACAATAAAACCTAATTAATACTTTAAAAAATCTAATCTTGGATCCTTCATAATATTTCTAACTTGTTCCTTAGATTATTACATATCTCAATAGGAAAAGCAATACCTCACATTGGTAAGGTGCTTAAAGTTGATCAAACAAAATATATGTCTGGATATTGCCAGGATTCTTGGTTGCAAGCAACAGAAATCTGACTCTAACTTAAAAAGAAAAGGAATATATTGCAATATATTGGAAGAATATCAGTGTTTTCTGGGGAGTCAAGCTGGCAAATGCACAGGAGTGAAGAGAGGCTAGGTAACAAAAGTGTCTATCCTGTATACCTGACACTGCCACAGTGCCCATAGCACTTACTCAAGGGAAAGTCAGGCAGAAGAACCAATTGGCTGAGTCTAGGTCACATGCCCTTGCTCTGCCCACCTGAGAGTGGGAGAAGGAATATCTTTCCCTTTAGCCTCCTGCAGAGGAAGGTGGGAATCTGCTTTGCATCACAACTCACATAATGGGTATTGCTCAAATCTAGGAAAGGGGTGCTGATGTGGCACAGCCCACTGTCCACAGTCTTCAGGTTTGCTTATCTGTCAGCTCCATGCTCAGTCTCTACACTTATCATCTCCTTTGGGCTTTACTAGACTTCCATGTGGTGAGTTATCATTGTCCCCATTTAACATTGGAGGAGACTGAGAATCCGAGAAGTTATATGCAAGCACTGGTATCAGGATTCAGATCTGAGTCTTCTAACTTTGAGTTGCAAAAATTCTCACTGGGTAGAGTTAGCTCAACTTGCCTGAGTATTTATGGACTCATACTTAGCCCCAAAAATCAGGATGTGTGTCAGAACAAAGAGCAATGGGTATTAAAAATTCCCAAAGATTGAGAACCACTGAACTGGCCCACTTGACTTTATGATTATTCCCAACTCACAGAGATTGTCATTATGCACATCCATCATAGACTTGACTGGGGCTGTGTGCTCGAGAAATGATCAAGAATATGATCTTGGTTCTGAAATATGGAGGGGAGTTCCTGCCGTGGAATGTGACACCAAAGTCATCCAGCCCATTCCACCAGTAGTGGCTCTCAAGCGGCATTTATACCCTGAGAAGAAATTGTGGAATTCCTAAATCAGTTCTCAAGTAATTTAATCCACTGAAAGTATAATTTTTATACTGGGAAATAGCAAATGCTGCTCAGATGAAGAGGATCTATAGATGTTAACATTCCAGTCCTGCTTTTTAAATTGACCGAGATTCAATATGAAAGTCTTTTTGGTTCCCACACAAAACAACATAGGAAACAATGCTCTGGAATATGTCCTACCCTCAACCAAATGCTGCTTTGGTTTACAAATACATGGGCATGTGTAAGCGATGTTTATAGACCTTGTTTGTGCATATGTGTGTGTGTTGGAGAGATGCTTTAAATACATCAGACTTGAAACATCAAAGGGCCAGTGGTTTCTGCGACTCTAATACTAGGTATTGTTTGATTTATTAACAGGACACTATTTTTTTTGCCTTATTCACATAGTAGAGAAAGAGGGGTTACATATCTGAATATAGTTTGCCAATAAAAAATAACGTAATTTATACTTAAAGACGAAAAGAGGATTGTGGGTAGAGGACTTAGGTTTATGCATAAAGAACAAAATCTACTTAAAGGTGTACTTTTCTTGTCTGTATAGGTACTGTCTTATTCTGTTCAGGCTGCTATAACAAATATACCATAAACTGGGTGGCTTATAAACAACTAAAATGTATTTATCACAGTTCTGGAGACTGGGAAGGCCAAGATCAAGGCACTAGCAGATTCGGCGCCTGGTAAAGGTTCACTTCCTGGTTCAGAGACTGCCATCCTTTTGCTGTAACCAGGGATCTCTCTGAGGTCTCTTTTATAAAGGCACTAATCTCATTCATCTGCTCTAATGACTTAATCATCCCTCAAAGGCCCCACCTCCTAATATGACCACCTTGAGGGTTAGGGTTTCAACACATGAATTTGGGGGTGACATAAACATTTAGTCCATTGCACATATCCTATATCATATTCCTCTGATTTAACAAGATGAAAGAGTATAACAAATCAAAATGGAAATGAGAAATATTCACAAGTTTTTATGGATGAAGCCATTAAAAATACTAACCAAAATCGCAGCTGTGTGTCCAGCCTCACCCAATCCCCATAACAATCTTTCAAGATGAGCTCCTCTCCTAGAATGTAGCACTGAGGTTGTCTAGCCCATCCCATTGGTAGTGGCTCTCAAGTGGCCTTTAAACCCTGAGCAGAAGTTGTGAAATTTTTAAATCATTTCTCAAGCAATTTAATTCATTGATAGAAAAAAAGCTTTATCCTGGGAAATAGCAAATGTAATTCAGATTAAGAGGAATCTATGCTAATGAACATTTGATGTGAATATTGTCCTCTTTTCACTAAGACTCACAGGTTGATGACACTTGCTTAACATTACAATGTCCATTTTCTTTGTTTTATAATATCTTCCCATTCTCCAATTTGAGATTAAAATCAAGGAAAACAACGTTTTTCCTAGAATGCTTTTCCAACTTCTTACTTTGCATCAGCCACTCTGGCTGACAACCAAAGTTATTTCATGTTAAAAGAACTCTAACCAACTGGGATTAGTGTAATCATTTCCCAGACTTCACAGGGTGACAACAGGAATGACAAGTCTGGGGGCAGTCAGCAACCACTCTTGACACTTGACACCCCTCGCACCCCACTGCACACAAAGGGACAGTGGAGGAAGCTGGTATCATTTAAGGACACTCAAATCCAGGGGTGCTGTCCAGCCCCTGGGTGAGGTTGACAGGCCTATAGAGTTCTAGGGGTGAGCAGGGACCCTGAAGTGGCTCTTACATCAACAGCTGCCATGGACATGAACCTCAAGCTCCAGAAACCTCTGCACTATCAACCCTTTGAGACTAGCCCTAACACTCCAATTCAAAGTCTAAGATAGGATCTTGGTCCTTCAAATGAATGACTCCTTTCTATAACCCCTGCCCAGGCACATAGCTTAGCCAGGCTACTTCCCCACCAATAACATTCAATCCCTGGTGACCCATTCTGGTCAGGCTTCAGATTGTGAATCCCCAAGCATTTATCTCTAGCTTCTCCACCTTTCACTCATGCCAATATCTCTTTGTGTCATTTTATGGCTAACGGCTGCCTCCAAGACTAGACTGCAAGCTCCATGATAACAGGGATCTTGACTGCTTTTCTTACCATTGTATTCCACAGTGCCTCACACATAGTAGGGGCTTATTATATGTTCACTGAATGAATCACAAGACCCGAAATGTTCCTTATCTTCCCTGACTTGCTCAGGTGTCACTTCCCGCATGAAGCCTTCTCAGACTATGCCAAACAAAATGACGTTCTTCTTTATCCCTTTTTTATGCCACATGCACCAGCACCAAAGTACATGAAAGAACAACAGGAAGGAACAGAGTTTTTTGGGCTCAGAGAATAAACCAAGGAAAGGAAAACATAAAGTTCAGAAGAGGGAAAAGATGAAACAAGAGAAAGATGGTAACCTTGATTAAGGTGAATTAAGCTGAAGAATGTGAAACAAGAGCCAAAAAACAATGATATGTATTAGTATTTGTATTTATGTATATGTATTTACAGCTGCAATAACATTACATAACAAACAACTCCAAAACTCTGTAGCTCACAAAAATAAGCATTATTTTCTTGCTCACACATCTTAGGTGGCTCTGTTTCAGGTTGCAGTCAGCTGAGTTTGGCTCCAGGCTGCAGGTTGGGTCCAGATCTGTTCTATGAAGCCCAGAATGAAAGGGTAATGGCTACCAGGAGCATGTTCTAACCACTGCAATATCAGGATACCAGAAGCCAAGCCTAAACCATGCAAGCATATGTAAGACCTTTACTTGCATCACATCCGCTAACCTTCCATTGGCTAACACAAGTCATGTGGCCAAGCCCAACACCAATGGGGTGTGCAAATATACACTGCTCACTCTAGCACACTGCAAGATCACACTGCATGAAGGGAGTGAAGAATTAAGAACACAAGCTATCACACTATACAAAGAGCCCATCACTACGACCCAAAAGAACAAAACACTCAAGCACTCAAAACACATTTTGATGAGGAATAGTTTGTAGAGAAGGTAGAAGTGAATGACTTACTCACAGAGTTCACCAATAGCAGGAAACTTCTGCTTAAATCACAAAGCAGCTCCAAGTTTCGTGTGTGAGTTAGGAAGATGAGTTCTACAGACATCTAGAAACTCCCAGTGTTCATGTGAAATCTACACACTCCACACAAAATACAGCTGTTATGTATTGTGTAACTGAGCTCAAATGTAGCCTATTTGAAGCATCCCCAAAGTTCTCCATTCTCACCAAATAGCAGCGTTTGTTGTAGTCTTAGGATCAGGTTCTCTAGAAAAAGACTCTGAGCAAGGGAGTCATATGCAAAAGGTTTATTAGAGAATCCTCCAGGGAGATAAACCTATGAGGAAGTGGGGAGGGAAAGATCAGGCAAAGGAAGGAGTTGATCTGCAATGCAGTTGCAGTGGAGGCCTCAGCTAACCAGACAAAGAGCTCTGGAGCTGGGGTGACCCTTCAGAGGGAAGGAGGCCAAGCCTTTGTATCCCCAAATCAGCCAGAAGGCTATGGATTGCCCTCTCAGAGGGACTGTAACCATGGGAGAACCAGTCCCATGGGGCTGGGGACAATTCCAGTGAGGGGCACAGCTGTGAGCATTCAGCAGGTGTCACTCCCAGCAGCTTGGCTTGAGTGGGTTATCCCTGAAAAGGGACCTGGACAGAACACCAAAGTATCCACTACAGTTGGTATCCACCGATCTGCTTAGGAACCTATGCTAAGTAACTGGGGGAGGAGAGAAGAGTCGGTGGTTGTGCATGAGGGACAGGAGAAGGGGGGAGGAGAATCAGGGAATATTCTCTATTTGGTCCCTAGAATTGGGTTTGGGTTCTGTAGTTAAAGGCCTAAGATTTCCATGAGAGACTCCACACCCAAGCTTCAGGTCAAAATGACAAAAGTGAACCCAGAGCTGGGGAGCCGTCCATTCTTCCCCACTTCTGCATGGAAGCCAGCAGGATACTTGCAGAGTACAGGGTCTGGCCTTTGTAATGATCTGGGTAATGGGTAGAAAGGTAAACTGAAAAAAAGTCTGGAGAAGATAGCAGGATCTATATGATAGTCGAGAGTAACCCCATCCCAGAGAGAAAAGAATAGATCCAGAAAGGAAGGAGGGGGCAGTGCTGTGAAAGAGACAAGATCCTGAGCAGGTTGAGTAAGGAAGGCTGAGGAAAAGGAAGAGAGGGGAGGGAAGAGAGGAGAGTGAGGAGGAGAGACAGAAATTATGCAAAGATGGTTACCATGCGGTGATGAGTAGGATTTAGGGATTTAGATCATTGAAGATTTTCTGTCTGTCATGGACTTTAATTTCACTTTAATTCTTTAAATTGCAACAAATTCTTTAAAGTGTAACTTAATTCTTTGCAACAAAGATTTAAGTTGCTTTTCTACCTTTGGAGGTTGTTGGATTTGTGTTGATTTGAATGTGATACCCAGTTGACGTCCTTGTGATGGTTCTCAAAGAGCTGTCTTGCATTTCTTGAAGCTCCCTGCTGTGTTATCGACTTCTGAGAACCCCGAGAAAGGGCTGCAGCCTCCACTTATTCATAGTGTGTGCATACTTTATGATCTCTTTGAGGGCAAGGGTCATCCATGCAGATCCAAGGTGCTTAGCAGTCTTTGCAGAGCACAGGATCAATGAATGAAACCCAAGAGAATGAAGGGGTGGATCCTGATGGAGTGGATCAGCTAAAGTGAAAAGGAAATCAATGGCCTGGATCTCCCTTAGGCCTAATCCAGGAAACATTAGGGGAAAGTGCAATGGGAGCATCTCATTAGTGTGAAAGACACCATTTCTCAAATTGCTTTTAGATCTCTTGAGGCTCAGTTTTACTTTTTAAAATCTTAAAAATTCCGTCTGGACCCAGTAGTAAGTTTAGTCATTCTTTAATTTAGGTGCCACTTTTCACTTTCAAAGGAAACCTGTCTATCAGTAGTAATTTAATAGCTTAAATATGTTAGGAAGACACTTAGTAAAACATAAATGTTGCTCAAAATGTAGTGATTAAAATGCCACATTGCAAAATCACCTCATTCAATGCTTAATCCTTTCCAACCTGTTTCTTATTTCCTTTGTTGTTCTTATTTCCCATAACAGGATGATCAAATACTTCTCCCTCAGTAAGTCTTAATTTGATTAAGTGGGATTTTGTTCTTACAGTTGCTAATTCATGAACTATATTCGTAATTCCTATATGTTTTGTATATTACATTTAAAACACTGGAAGCATCTTCATTATGGTCTTTAAACGCTTAGCTGTCACTTAACAGACAGCTAGGATTACAATCTGTATAAATATGTTCCTGGCAGACTATGCTTTTTTGCCTCTGTGCATTCTTCCAACGTGCAATTCGCAGCTCTTCCTGCATTCAATGCTGCCTTATAAAGAACCTTACTTCTCTTACAGTTTCCACCATCTCAAGTGATAATATCCACAGAAGTCTAAAGAGATGGTGGACAGTGACTATGCACAATTTATGCAGCTCATTCCTGGGCAGCATTTTCTGTCCAGAGTTCCCTAAGAAAGCCAGATCTGGAAATAAGTGGATATAAAAGGAGGATTGCTGGTAGTGCTTACAGCACAATGGTTGGTTCCATACTCTTTGTTTAATTAAAAGCAAGCTAAGAATATATTCCCACATTATTTAGTGTTTAGAGAGAGGTCAGGTGATGTTTGAGTTGCCCAGAGGAAAAATTCACAAAGCTAACAAAATTAAAATTATAGGCAAAGTAACTGACAATTTGAGGTTATGTTCAGGATTTAAAAATCTCCATCTTCCTTTGTAAATACATATTTTAAAAATAGCTATGAAGGAATGTAATCGAGTTCTTATTGCTGGCTGCTTGGTTACCGTTAAATTAGGCCACGTATAAAAGTATAGCTTGTCACAGTGACCTTATAGTCACTTTAAATTTATGTTTAATTGTAGCCAAAAAGCTGGGCCAACAAATAACTTATAATCTTCTGGGTTCTTTCAACAAAGTTTTGAGTGAACCAGTGCAAAAGCTTAACAGGACAACTGACACTACAGGCTACAATGAAAAATAAGGGAAAATAATCACATTTTAATTCTTCTTCGGGTATTTGCTTCAAAAACACTAATTTAAGAGTTAATTTCACACAGCACTCTGTGTGAAATTATATCTTGTGGATAAAACAGACTATTATTTAAAGACGTTTGTCCTCCTTACTAGAAAAAAATAGATAAGCCTGGTTTTCATTAATCTCTCATTTACTACCATTTCATAAGTAAATTTCAATTTTATGAAGTGATATTTCACAGATACAACTCTAGAGAAAGTAATGGCTTATCATGCAAAAGTGGCAGGATTGTGTCAGCGTAGTGACTGAAATGACACTCTTCCTACAACTACAAGTAAATTTAAGTAACAGAACAATATACCAATGAGAAAATGATGGTTATGGTACATTAGTGTTCAAAATATGAAGAGACGTTAATTTTTTCTTCTCTGTAAATTTAATTATGGAATGTATTAAATATGAGAACATGACTATGGTACATTGCACATTGATGGGCTAGTAAACTTTGGCCACCAAAACCGCCACCACCATCATCAACGTTATCATCATCATCACTACCAAGGAGAAGCATGGGGTGCTAGGAGAAGGGACCCAAGCTTTGGAGCTGGACTAGTCCGGCTGTGAGACATCATGATTTCCTGTCCTTTCAGTTGTGTGGTCTTCGCCCACCTAGGGCACGGTTACACATCTATGTAGCATCATGAATGGCAGTTTCGATCACAGTTAAGAAAGAAACTCCTGACCTGTAATAGTAGTCAACCAATAGCTGGAAGACAGAACGCCCTGTGACCAGATAGACCTGGGCTGCAAACCCGACTCCACTGTTTATAGCCAGTGGGCCTGAGGAAAGTTCCCCAACTTCTTTCTAACCTTAGTTTTTGCATTTACAAACTTGTTATCTTAATTTGAGTTCCACCAAAAGGACACCCTGAAGAAGGACGGGGATGCAGGTAGTTTCTATGGGAGGTGATCTGAAGAAGCCCAAGGGAGGGAGTAGGGAGAGGGAGGTGGAGAAGGCAGAAATGCCAACAAAAGGTGCATCAGTGAGTGGTTCCTACTATGGACAGGTGGGGTTCAATCCTGTTGGAGATGCTCTGAGAAACCACAAGGAACACACTTCAGCATCACCCACTACAAACGGGGAAGCTGAAGCATTTTTCTACTTACTTCCATCCACCACTGGTTGAAGGCTGCCCTGTGGACTGTCAATCCCTCTTGGCACTTCCAGGTTACCTCTACATGCCAAAAGGCAAGCTCCTGGGATGCTAGAGGAAGCCCTCAGGCAGATTTTAAGAAGGAGGAGAAGAAAATGTGGGAGAAGTGACAAAGGTACTAGCGGCAGGTCCTTGCAGTGGGGACCTACAGGCATGCCAAAAACTATAGCTCCAGCTAATATCAGGTGGGTAGAGAGGATATGGGGAAGGGCACAACAGCACCCACTACCCTCAGGATAACATTAGTTATCTTTCCAGGACATTGTGAGAATCAGAGACAGGAACAAGAAGTGCTTGGTCCATAACAGGGACTCAGCAAATGGGAGCAATGTTGGCAAAGATGCCCTACAAGAGAAGGATGAGTAGTACCAAACTGAAGAACCTGCCAGTAACCTGGTCTGGCCAATCCAGTGCTCCTCCTCGCCTCCAGGTGAGCGCCTCCAGGTGTGTGCAGGTGAGCTGTTCTGTATAGGCTGCTCGCACTGTTGACAAATTGGTGGTGTGATTTCAGAGGAGGTTTTTGTTGAGTTTGCAGAGCAATAAGACAGACTCAGCCTGTGTCACTAAGTTACCACGTTCAAGTGCACATGATGCCTTCCATGGGCCTGAGGTGCTTTTGCCTTCATGGGCCCCTTTCTCCATAAAAAAATATATATAAAATATATTTTATGACCACATTGGTACAAAGATGTATACATTAATATTATACATTAAAACATTTTATTGGACCTAAAAGTGCATTTTTTTCTTCTGTTTCAAAGAAATTAAAACATTTTGTGGGCCCCTGAAGTACTGTGGGTCCCAGGCACTATGCCTGCTGTGCCTAATGGATCAGCTGACTGATGCATATTATTTCATTTAATTCTTACGATGAACATGCAAAGATGATTTCTTATCCCCCTTTTTCAGATGAGGAACAGAGGTTAAGAAAGGCTAAATGGGGCCTGTGGCCAAGTGGTTAAGTTCTCATGCTCCACTTTGGTGGCCAAGGGTTTCACCAGTTCAGATCCTGGGCACAGACATGGCACCATTCATCAAGCCATGCTGAGGCAGCATCCCACATAGCAGAGCCAGAAGGACCCACAGCTAGAATATACAACTATGTACTGGGGGGCTTTGGTGGGGGGAGAGGGGGGAGGAGGAGGAGGAGGAAGAGGGGGAGGGGGAGGAGGAGGAGGAGGAGGAGGAGGAGAAGAAGAAGAAGAAGAAAAGACTGGCAACAGTTGTTAGCTCAGGTGCCAATCCAAAAAAAAAAGAAAGGTTAAATGGCCCACCCAAATTCACGCAGCCAATGGCAGAACCCAGGATACTTATACACATTCTGAATTCCTCCAGCAGTCATACGGAACAAAGGCCCATCCTAATTATTCTTGGTGCATTTGCCAAAATCTGAACCATTGCAAATGCATGTGAATATATGCACACAGAAACATACACACATACACCCTCATAGAAATATCCCTTTAATTTTTTAACAGCTTTATTGAGGTATAATTCACTCATTTAAAGTATATAATTCAGTGTTTTTTAGTATATTCAGAGGTGTGCCACCATCACCACATTCAACTTCAGAACATTTCATCAACCCAGAAAAAAACCCCATACCCATTAGCAGTCACATCCCATTCCCCCCAGCCACCTCTCCCCAGTCCCTGGCAACCACTAATCTTTATGGATTTGCCTATTCTGGACATTTCATAGAAATGCAGTCGTATCATACAACATGCAGTCTTTTGTGACTGGCTTCCTTCAGTTAGCATAATGTTTTCAAGGTGCATCCATGTTGTAGCATCTATCAGTACTTCATTGGCTTTTATTGCCATATAATATTCCATTTCATGGATGTATCACATTTTATTTACCCATTCATCAGTCCCATTACGTATATTTGGGTTGCTTCCATTATTCAGCTATTATGAATAATGCTATGAACATTTGTGTACAAGTTTTTTGTGCTTCAATTCTAGAAATGTATTATTTTACATCAGATGGTTTTCATATAATCCATCACAGCCTAAGGAAGATCCCTAGAGCTAGGGCCCTAAAATACTACTTTTCCACCAAATAAAGGGCATAATGAATAAGAACCCATAATAGAAGACCTTTATAAGGGAACAAAATTACACCTTTAAGAGAAACAGCAAAAAGCCAGGGTATAATATACGTGCTGAAATGGAATGTAAATACATTTATGAACATGACAATGGGAAAAAGTTATCCAGCAATCTTTGCTACTCATAGTGCACGATGAGGAAGAAATTGGATTATTCTCCTTAGGATGAAAGATCTAGTTGCTAAAGCTTATCTTTCCAAAAGGAATCATTTAGGACCTAGTGAGGACCGAATCATTTACATGTACTTACCTAACACTCATCCAGAAACTAAGGAAAAATCTTCCAAACAGAAGTGAACAATGACTCCACAATTCAAACCAACAAGTTTTAAATCCCCTCTTTACAACATCTCCTTTTACTCCTTGCCCCCCAATTTCCACCTAAGACTCACCCCATACCAGTGAGTGCTTGGGGGCACTATTTAAATAACATGCAACAACTGAGCACCTGTATGTGCCAAACATGGTGTTAACCCCTGAGGACAGAAAAATACGAAAAACAGACAAGACCCATACTCTCAAGGAACTTACTCCCTTTTCAGAACAAAGAAAGCTTATTAATCAGTATATAAATAAGTAATCTCAAAAAAACATTTCACATATAAAGATAGACACTCTTTGTTTGTATGTAATAAAAATTCACCTCAAACTAGCTTAATCCTCCAAATACAATCATTGAAAAGATCCTGTAGTCTCTCAATCTCACAGAACTAGAAGGGCCACATGTACAGCTCAGGAGGAAGTAAAAATCATCATAATTCCATGTGACTGTTCATTTGCACATGGCTGGTCATAACTGCTTGCCCAAACCCAAGCTTTATAGGAACAACCACCTCTCCCTTGTTCAACAGTGTACAACCAACTTCTAGCTTCTGGCACATTGTAGACACCCAAGCTGACTAAGGTCTCCTAATCCCAATTCTAAATTCCAGAAGAGAAAACCAGATTGGCCATCTTGGGTCACATGTCCACTTCTGATGCAGTCAGCTGTCACTGCACATACTACAAATATTTGTTGGGACCCATCCCTTGAGATGGGAGGAAAGAAGAGTTCTCACAGAGGAGAGTTCTACCATAACTCAGTATCCACAGAGACGCAATTTCAGTGCTGTTCTTTCAGTAAGTAGTATTATCATCCAGCTAATCCTTCTGCATTTTTTTTTTGAGGAAGACTAGCCCTGAGCTAACATCTGCTGCCAATCCTCCTCTTTTTGCTGAGGAAGACTGGCCCCAAGCTAACATCTGTGCCCATCTTCCTCTACTTTCACTGTGGGACGCCTACCACAGCATGGCTTGCCAAGCGGTGCCATGTCCGCACCAGGGATCCGAACTGGCAAACCCCGGGCCGCCAAAGCGGAACGTGTGCATTTAATCGCTGCACCACCGGGCCGGCCCCCAATTCTGCATTCTTTTTTTCCCCAGTTTGTTGAGATGTAACTGACATACAAAACTGTATAAGTTTAAGGTGCATAATGTGTCGATTTGATACACTTATATACTGCAAAATGATTATCATTAGCTAACACCTCCATCATATCACATAATTACCATTTCTTTTTTGTGATGATAACATTTAAGATCTACTCACTTACCAACTTTCAAGTATATAATACAGTATTATTAACTATAATCACAATACTGTACATTAGATCCCCAGAACTTATTCATCTTATAACTGGAAATTTGTACTCTTTGTCCAACATCTCCCCATTTCCCCTCCCCCAGTCTCTGGTAACCACCATTCGACTCTCTGTTTCTAATCTTTCTGGTTTAAGAATTAAGAATGAGGGGCTGGCCCCGTGGCCAAGTGGTTAAGTTTGCGTGCTCCGCTGCAGGCGGCCCAGTGTTTCATTGGTTCGAGTCCTGGGTGCGGACATGGCACTGCTCATCAAACCATGCTGAGGCAGCGTCCCACATGCCACGACTAGAGGGACCCACAACGAAGAGTATAACGAAGAGTATACAACTGTGTACCGGGGGGCTTTGGGAAGAAAAAGGAAAAAAATAAAATCTTTAAAAAAAAAAAAAGAACTAAGAATGAAGTCTGCATCTTGAAATTAAACTCAACTCAATTTGTTATTCCTTGGTTATGTACCAACCAACTAAGCCTACCTGCCATACACTTAAAATAAGGAAATAACATTGTTTAATCATTAAAGTTTCTATTATTCAAAATACCCGTAATTTCCTGAAATTGAATGGTTTATCCCAGGTGGGAAAATCAGTGATCACTGCCAGTGGCACACACCTTCAGGAGCCAACAATTCATTGTTATTTTCTCTGGGACCTACCATCTGCTTGCCTACCCATCCCACTCCCACTCCAAGGATTGGTCTCCAGCAGCCATGTTTGTTTGGTTACAGCTGACAAACTGGATCATTCACCCGACCCTAAGCAAGGCCAATCATATTCTAGCATCTGGGAATTGGGACTGCAAGGCTGAAGGGGTGTTATCAGGTTCTGTGGGGAACAGGGCAAGTTTGATAAAACCTCTGAGAGTAGGATGCCTTTTGGCCACCGTGGGAACCAAGAATCTGAGAAGGATGGTAAACAGGGAACGATGAATAAAGCAGACGCACAGCGATGAGAGAATCCAGAAGAATACATGTATAATTCTAATTTTAGGTTCCAGTCTTTTCATGAGATTTGGCTATAACCCTGCTCTTGGGATCCACAGATATGCCCCACAAACTTTTTCTGAAATGTCCTTTAGCTAGTTCAGACATCTTAGGCTACTAGCAACCAAAATCCTAAATAACACACAAAGTTATTGGAAGCCCTGACAGAGCTCCTTGCAGTAGATGATAAAGGACAAATTTAAAGGTTATTCACATTTCTTAATTGGCATTTCATTATCTATAATTAAACAATAAGGCTTTTGAGTGTCAGTCTCATCATACTTCTGGCACTAGAATTTGTGGCCAAGTTGCCATTCTTTGGAAAAGAGGAAGGAAAATCACACTTTTGTGACAGGCCTATGGTTGGTGGTGTTTGACAGCCCTGGACTAAATCCTGCTCGCCATGCACCTCCATCCCTCACTCCCAGGTTTCTGAGAGAGCTCCATGCACGAAGAAAAACAGCAAAAGAGAAAACAAGGTTCTAACTTATTTTTAGCTGAGCCTGTTTCTAATGACCCCAGATGAAGCTAGGAGTCCTGGACAAGAAACAGGAAGGCTTTTGGTCTCCAGGCCATCATGGCGCCTCACCCAGGGCTCCTGTACCATGGGCACACATGGTCTACTTGAGGGAAGGCAACTTTGGGGGCAGCACTCACTTCCCTATTTGTGAAATTCAGCCAGCAGATCCTTCTCCATGGCCCGCATAGCCAACTCCACCCCAACCCCTAGCTCAAGGGCCCGCTGGGCGGACACACCACATGCAAGCAGGATCACAGCCCCTGCACTTCTCAGAATCTCCAATTCCAGTCTCTTCCCTCAAGGGTTAAGAAAGGGGTTGTTTTCAGGGCAGCCCCTGAAACACAAAATTATTGTTAAAGGCTTTATGAGTCAAGAGAACCAAGGACAAGAACACCATTCATGAGTGCCGGGTTTGGTGCACACATTCTCAATGCGGCGATATCGCCACCAAGGATGAAAATTGATTCTTGGAGAGGAAAAGAAAACTTACTCTTCTTTATGTATAAAGTACAGATATACATACATTACATAAATAGATAAACAGCATATCTGTGCTATTGAAATTTCACAGAGGAGGAGGTGGCAATTAGGGGAAAAATGTCTAAAAAAGGCTCCTTAGAACAAAAGGTTGAGAGACACTGGAGCCTGTAGTGGATTCTGTGGTGCCACTTCCAGGCTCCCTCACTCCTGGTGAACCCATTCCCAGCTTTGTGCACACTGGCTGCTAAGAACTCCCAGTTGACTCCTTCAGCCAAAAATTGCCCTTTGCAGAAGGGCACCCACCTTTCTCAGGGAGGCTATGCTCCCACTTTCTCCTTTTCTATTTTTTTCCTCCCTGCTATGCTCCCTTCTCTGATTGTTGAGTAGTCCATGAACTTTTTCATTTCGCACCCTCTCAGACCTTCTCCTAAGGCACTGTATGTTTGGCAAACTGAACCTTCGCTTTACATTCCCCTGACTATTTTCCAAGCACCATTTCCGTCTGAATACTCTTCATTAGTGTCTATGCCTTTTCTCTTACTATTCTTGTAAGCACGCTGAGGGACAGAACCTTGCCTCCTTCTCTTTTCTATTCCCAGGATCTAGCACTGTTCCTGGCAGGAACAGGTGTTCAATAACTGTTAGATCAATCAAAGTAATTTACAGAACATCTTTGCAAGTTCTTTGGGCAGGTTGCAATCTACAAGAGCTGAGAGGGACACAAAGCAACTCCTAGTTATTTCAAAGTTGGTCCATCCACTAAAAAGACCCAGTTCTACTTATTTTTGCACTGCCACAAGTACCAACAGCCAAGAGAACAAAATACCTAAAATATGCTGCCCAAGCTATAATCCAGTTGTCATGAACAGAACATTTTTTAAATAAGTCAAATATTATGAGAAAATATCTCAGTACTGAAATAGCTGTACTTAAATTCAAGTGCTAAACATAAATAAAATATAAACAATGCTGACTTTCTCTTGCAGAGTATATATAGTTTACAGAGTTGTTTTATCTACACTGTCTCTCTTGAGGCTCAGGCAGCCTAGATAATATTTTACCCATTTTAAAAAGGATGAAAGTATTTTAACAAGTCCAACTGGCTCCCTCAAGGTTGCAGAGTAATGTGTAGAGAATGGAATTCAAACCCAATCCTTCTATGCTTAGTCCAGCGGTTCTCAATCAGGGATAATTTTTCCCCCTATGGGACATTTGGCAATATCTCGAGACATTTTTTGGTTGTCACAACTAGGGGAGAGGTGCTTGGCATCTAATGGGAGAGACCAGGAATGTTGCTAAACATCCTACTATGTAGAGGACAGCCCTCCATAAGAAAGAATTACCTGGCCAAGCATGTCAACAGTGCTGAGGTTGAGAAACCCTGGTCCATTCCAATGTGTTAGCCATCATATCACATTCCTTTGAGTAGACAAACTGGCTCTTAAATGGGTAGGGAACTATAAAAACTTTGGCCACAGAGCTGTGCTTTCCAATACAAGAGTCATGAGCCACATGCAGGTATTGAGCACGTGAAATGTACCTAGTCCATACAGAGATACCTCTGCATTTTGAAGACAGTGTGAAATAAAGCACATAAATTATCTCAATATTTTTATATTGATTGCATGTTGACATGATAATATTTAGACATGTTAATATATTTAAATAAGTACACATAATTGAAATTAATTTCACTTGTCCCTTTTTACTTCTTTAAATGTGGCTATGAGAAAATTTAAAATTCCATTTGTGGCTTGCATTATATTTCTTTGGACATTGGTGCTATAGAGATTATTGCTATAAAAAATATATAGTTGAAACAGTCTGTGTCATACCTGTTATGCAGAGTAGCATAAGAACAGACTATTTCAAAATAGTCTTCCAATTTGTGATAGGTAAAAGGTCCCCCTAAAGATGTTACTTTGAATATGAATATGTTACTTTACATGGCAAAACGGACTTTGCAGATGTGATTATGTTAAGGACCATGAGATGGGGAGAGGATTCGGGACTATCTGGATGAGCTCAGTGTAATCAGAAGGGCCCTTATAAGGGAAAGAGGGAGAAGGAAGGTCAGAGAAGGAGATGTGATGACAGAGGCAGTGTCCGAGAGAAACTGGAAGATGCTATGCTGCTGACTTTGAAAATGGAGAAAGGGGCCACAAGCCAAGGATGCAGGCAGTTTCTAGAAGTTGGAATAAACAATGGAATGAGTTCTCTCCTAGAGCTTCCAGAAGGAACATAGCACTGCTGACACCTTACATTTAGCCCATTGACATCCATTTCAGACATCTGACCTCCAAAACTGTAAGATAATAAATTTCTGCACTTTTGACTTAATTACGAAATTTTCAAATATTAAAATTTTTACTACTAATAATAAATCAATTTGGAAATTAAAAAAAAAAATCCTGCTCTCTTGAGCCACTAAGTTTTTGGTAATTTGTCCAGCAGCTATAGGAAACTCATACAGCATTACGGACACACACAGATGGATTATGTTGCACATCAGCTTTCCTTCAAAATGGAAGATTTTGGAGCCAGCCTGGTGGCCCAGTGGTTAAGTTCACATGTTCCGCTTCTCAGCGGCTTGGGGTTCGCCTGTTCAGATCCCGGGTGTGGACATGGCACCGCTTGGCAAAAGCCATGCTGTGGTAGGCATCCCACATAGACAGCAGAGGAACATGGGCATGGATGTTAACTCAGGGCCAGTCTTCCTCAGCAAAAAAGAGGTGGATTGGCAGTAGTTAGCTCAGGGCTAATCTTCCACAAAAAAAAAAAAGGAAGATTCTACCAAAATATACGACTCCATTTTAGTAGCAGAAATCTATATGACTATAATTAAGCACACTCACTGATAGCTGATATATTCTGGAGGTCTATACCATCTCCACATTTATAATACAATGCATCCTCTAAAACTACTTTATCCAATGAATTATTGTAAGTCGTACTGGGGCCATGCATGGTTAATTGATTTGCACAACATATGTGGTGCCACAAATAGAAATCACTAAAGAGTACTAGAAGAGGACGCTAAGAAATAAAAAATTGTCCTATATAATATACTTTCTTTATATGCAATACCATGTCCCACAGATAAATAAATGGATGCTCATTACCCAACCTGTGCTATTGAGACTCCAACATAAAAGCAAATGCTGTGAGTGAATTACAATTACATATCCAAGGAAGAAGATATATTATCTAAACCCCTAAGTGGAAGTACAAGCATAGTTACTATAAGTCCCTCTACTTTTCTATAATATTTAAACTCATGTGATTACCAGGTAAAGGAAGGTTTTCAAAACGTAGACCATCCCTGTTCACATCACTCTGTGTTTGAGGGCATAGCTAGAGAGCTAATCCTTTGGATAATATCACTTTTCATGGAAGGTGGGCTTTAGTAAAATTTTTTTTTAAATAGGAGGGATTAATAATACACTAATCTCCTTAGTAACTGAAGCTAATTTATGAGAACTATAAACTTTAATCTATTTCCAACTTTAAAAGCAAGGAACATAAGTCAACCAGAAAAGTATTTATGGCTAGCTACCAAAATTAAAATTGATTCTCTTTTGGGCAGAAGTAGCAAGAGCTCTGGATTAGGGAGAAGACATCAGATCTAGTCCCTGTTCCGGAACCAGGATACTATGCAGCTTTAAGCAAGTTCCTTGGGCTCTCAAATGTTGGTTTACTCCTTTATAATACTAAAACGTTGGAACAGTTGTGTATCTCTAAGGCTCTTTACAGCTCAAAAAAAATCTATGCTTAAACATTGATGCAGGATTGTTTTATTAATTTCATTTTTGTCAACGTCTAAAAGCATGATTTATAAAGACATTTAAATCTTAGGTTGTGCCCCTGACCAGGCAAGTTGGGTGACTCAATGAAAAAGAGCAGCATGATTTGTCCTATAGTTTGCTCAGTGTTTAGAGATTTGATGTCTTCACTTGGCTTGTAGTGAAAATGTTGACATGGATCACTGCCCTCTAATAAAAATAAATTTCATTATGTTTGGCCAGAAATCTGTGTGCGACGAAGAGTAAGGTCCAAACAACAGATCAGCATATCAGCTTCGGCAGCTTTGCCCCCTCCCTCCCTCCTAGCAGTCCCCTCCCCCCTTTCCTATCCCTGTCCAACATCATTAATCAAAACCAAGGCTCAACTATAAATAGGTGCTGGAATTGACTTCACTAACTTTAACATGGAAGGAAAGGGCTGGGGTGGGTTCCAACTTGGCTATATTTCACATCATTCCTGAAGATTTTCCAGCAAGGTCTAAACCTCCTGCTGCCCTCTTCTCCCTCACAGTCTTCACTGTCCTTCTGCGTTATAACTACAGACAGCACCTTCTTTTACTCTACTTCTTACTTTGTAGGACAATCTCCTCATTGTCATAATTTGTGACATGCAATGCCTGTGCTCTATCCCAAAGAGACAACACATAACGTTATAGAGAGATGTCTGCATAAGCCATTCAAAAATGTCTAGAGGTTTTAGTCGGTCTAATAAACACTTCAAATACAGAATTTGGCTAAAAACAAAGCAGGTTTATGGAGGCTTTTGTTGTAAATACAAAAAGAAAGATGAAACAAAACCATAATCACGTTGGGGCAGGAAGGTAATAAGAAAGCATCTAAAGGAATTGAACTATGAAGAGAAAAAAACCAAAAAGAAACATTTTTGGGGGGCCAGCCCAGCGGCATAGTGGTTAAGTACATGTGCTCTGCTTCGGCGGCCCAAGGTTTGCAGGTTTGGATCCCAGGCGTGGATCTACACACCATTTGTCAAGCCATGCTGTGGCAAGGTCCCACACACAAAGTAGAGGAAGACTGGTACAGATGTTAGCTAAGGGACATTCTTCAAGTAAAAAGAGGAAGATTGGTAACAGATGTTAGCTCAGGGCCGATCTTCCTCACCAAAACAAAACAAAACATTTTTTGTAAAACTTTCTTCTATGACTTCTGGGTAAGAAAGAGTTTTAAGTCCATGCTGTAGAGTGTCCCCTCTGCTCCAAATACATAGTTGTGATATGTGAAATGTAAAAAGAGAACACCAAAAGACAACAGCAAAATACAAACTAAGATACATATTCCCAGAAACCCATAGTGGTGAGCATAAAGTCATAGCCTGATGGGTGCTGGGCCCTTAAGTAGGCGGTGGGAGGGGGAAATTTCTTTCCAGTGGATGATTAAAAGTCCTCTACTTAATACAAAGGACTGAACCCAGGCTCTAGGCTTAAAGCTGGACAGGATTTGGAAAACTTTGCTTGTCAAATGAAGTTAAAATGAACTATTGCCAATTAATTCCAGGATTTAAAGATTATACCATTGGCTATCAAGGGAAAGGATGTGACTTTATTCCCCAGGGAACATTTGGCAATGTCTGGAGACATTTTTGATCATAATAACTGGAGAGAAGGAAGCGCTACTGGTGTCTTGTGAGTAGAGGCCGAGGATGCTGCTAAACATCCTATAATGCACAAGACAGTCCCTCACAACAAAGAATCATCTGGTCCAAAATGTCAACAGTTTCCCTATTGAGAAATCCTGGGTTACACAAAGTTGAAGACCTATGGAAGCAGGAGGCATCAACACAACCTGTCTAGACCAAGATCTAAACCAAGCTGCTACTGGCTTGGAGACGGGTTCTGCATTATTTCTAATTTCCCTATGGGACAGGAGCACCAAACCATCATACAGGATACAATTCTGTCCTGGGGGCGCAGGTAGAAGTCAACTGAAAAATGCCAGACACAAAGAGATGCCCATAAAAAAAGAAACAGTCAAGAGAATGAAAGTGCAAGAACAAATGAGCAAGAGAGAGCTAGAAAAACACAAACAAAAATTCCACTCAAAATTTCCATACAAACCAAGATTACAAAACATGAAGAAATCTAACACTGAAAAAGACAGCCAATAATGTAAATATTCAGAATATGAGTTCACTCTGGTGAAATTAATTTTATAAAATCACTTAAGATAAGTATGTTCGAAATGTTCAGGAAAATAAAAGATGAAATCACATCTACAAAAATAGAAGAAATTAAGACATAAAATTAGGCAAAAGGGAGGAAAGGACAGGTAAACATGAAAGAAAATAAATTAAAAATTTGAAAAAATTTTAGTTTTTACAATTAAAAATTCAAAGGCTGGGATAATCTTTAGACCTGAAATAACTAAAAAGTAAATTACTAAATAAGATTTTGGTACCAAGAAATTTGCCCAGAAGTCAGCAGAAAGAGAAAAAGAAATTAAAAATTGCGAAAGAGCATTTAAGAATCAGGAGGGATGGTTTAAGAATCTCCAACTTTAGAGGCTTACTAGAGATTAAGAACCTCTTATTAGAGATTCAAAGTAAAGTGTGGAACAACTGAAGAGCAATATTTGTACATAAATATACAAAAATTTCCTTTCCATTACCAAAGAAAAAGGAGAACCCTCAGTTGAAACTGCTCTGAGTATTCAGCAACATAAATACAAATAAATCCCATACCTTGACATATTTTAGTAAAACTGAAAAATGTCAATCTTAAAAGCCAGTAGAGACAAATGGTAGCTTCACCTAAAAGTAAGTGACTATCAGACTCACAGCAGATTTCTGATCAGTAACAAAAGTTGGTAGAAGAAACTGGAGCAATACCTTTTAAATGATGAGGAAAAATAACTGTCAATACAGAATTTTATTCCCACATAAACTATCAGGCAACATTGGGGGCAAAATAACAATACTACAAAACATAAAACATTGAGTGTTTAACATTCACAGGCACTCACTAAAAGAACTATTAAAGGATCTATTTCAGCAAGAAGAAATGCGAATTCAGAGGAAACACACGGGATAAAGGAAACAAAGCATTTCTTTACTTTCTTACCAATGAAACACAAGTGACACTGCTGTGGTGGTTAAGCAGTACCACTTTCAAAAATGCCCAATGCCCTTGAGTTCAATAATCTTAATATTTGACCTCAAACTCCTCACTTTAGTATATTGCTTTAATTTCACCAAAGGATAAAATTCTATTTTCAAGTACAGAGACAAAAAAACATTTTCGGCAAGAATAAGCATACAGAAACTTAAAAGTATCGGAAAAAATCAATTATAGACAGGAACAATATACCAAAGAAACAAAAAAACTCTTCAAAGAAATAGCTACCAAACATAGAGGAAAAAAGTTGAAGGGAAGAGAACCATCAAAAAATTGATAATGGGGAGAACTGTTGTACCCTGAACTCTGCTCTGTCACAAAATTGAGATCACTTCATCAGCTTAATCTACAAAATAAAGGATTGAGGGAAATAATCAATTTGATCAAAGGTATTGTTAATCTAAAAGATTATTAAGGTATGTTTTTGCTCTATTATTTAGCAAAAATTATGTAGCTGTCACAAGTATAAAATCTTCACCTTGAAATATACATGAATTAAAGCTTTAGCTGTTCTCAAAAAATATTTTGCATTTTCTCCACAGCTCCATGCCAAGTTTTTCAAAGTAGATATTCAATAAAGACAATGGAACCAAAACATAGCTTTTATCAATAGCCTGGATATAATCTTAATATCGATAAGCCAGAGAAACATGTTCTATATTACTTTTAACATTCAGTGATAAAATTGCAAAGGAGTCATTGAATCCTGAGCTACACAATTTCTAATAACTCCTGAAGTTTTGTACTAATTGTATGCCAAATATCTCAACAGTGCCTGCCCTATGATATATTCTCAACATCTTTTCATGAATAAATAAAATAAAATTACATGAAAAAATAGAATATAAAAGAAAAGCAGAAATTGATGGTATAGAAAACAAGATATAATAAAATATACGTAAAACCAAAAGTTAGTTTTTTTACTAAAAAATAAATAAAATGGAAAACCTTAAGGAAGATATACTAAGAGAAACTATACATATCACACAATATGAATAATGTAAAAAATACAAATACAGTAAAGATTTTAAATCATAAAAATAATGTGAACATAATACAATAAATTTTAAAACTTGGGTAAAATGGATAATTTAAAGAAACATATAAAATATGAAAATTGCTCAAGAAGAAACAGAAAACCAGAACAAAACCATTTAAGAAATTTAACTGGCAACTAGAAGTCTGCCCTTAAAAATGACAAGATGGCTTTATAGTTTGTTATAATTTACCATAGTATACTTAACTATAGTATATAGTTTATTCAAACAACCTCAGAAAATGGAAAAAATTACCCAAATCTCTAAGTGAAGCTAGAAAGGTCTTTGTACCCATTTGATAAGGACTATATGAAAAATTAAAATTGGAGACTCATAACAATGAACAGATGCCAGAGTCTGCAAGAAAATATAGCATAATTTTTTTAATCTATCATGTATACCAACAATGCAAGGATGGTTTGGGGTTAAAAAAATCTAAAAACCTAATATACCACATTAGTATAGTAAAGATGAAAAAACATATCTGCATCTTATTGTATTCAGGAAAAAAATTCCATAAAATTCATCACTCATTCATTATTTTAAAAACTCTTAGCAAATATGAATTAAAGGAGATCCCTCTTAACTTGGCATACATTACAAAAAACTTAAAACAAAATGTTAGACCACCACTTTCACTCCAACCTTTCTGAAGGCCATAATCAATGTAAACAAAACAAAACAAAAGAGTTAAGAGGTATAAGAATTAGAAAGGAAGAGATAAAATAGCCCATACTGTGAAGATATGATGAACTTCCATAGAAAATCTGAAGAATTTATAGACAAACTATTAGAACAAATAAGAGAATTCAGCAAGGTTGCTGAAACAAGATCAACACACAATAATCAAGAGTCTTACCACATACCAGTAATGACAAAATCAGAAAGAAAATACATCATACAAAATATCAATGATAACTCTAAGGTTCTTAGGAATACATGTAACAAAATTAGTACAAGACATTGAGAAAATTTTAAAATATTACTAAGAACATAAAACATTACTTTAGTAAGTGAAGAGGTATACCATTTCGTGATAGGAAGACTCAACATCATACATAAGTCAATTTTCCTAAATTAATATATAAATTCAAAGCAATTCCAAACAAAACGCCAACATGATTGCTCAAGAACTTAATAAGTTTATCATAAAATTTATGTGAAAGAAGAAGGGTCCAAGAATAGCCAAGAAAATTTTGAAGAATACCCTGTTCCTCAATAGGAAAAGAGATAAAGGAATTGATATTATACTCATAAGAGGGAATACTATATAACAGCTAACAAGAATAATTAGAACTATGATGAGCAAAGAAAACATGTTGCAGAATGATACCTATAAAATAATATCACTTATAGAGATTTTTAAAAACATGCAAAAATGATGAGTTACTCATAAATACATAAGCATACAGGTCACAATAAATTGTCTTTATTATCATATTTCTCCCAGTTACAATGAATAATAACACAGTGGTAGCAACAATGTAATTAGGTCAAAGTGATTAGGAACACAAACCTGGCTTTAAGCGTTGGTTCAGCCCTCACTGGTTTTGTGATTTTGAGCGTATTATCTAACCCCTGGGCCTCGGTTTCCTCATCTATAAAGGGAGGATTAACAGAATTTATATAAGATTAATGGAAGGACAAAATGTAATTATGGATCTAATTTACTCAGTACCTCGTCTGATAAGTAATAATCCCTCATTAAATGATGATTGTAATTGTAGAAACCACTTCCCCAGTGGAGTTCAGAGACTGGCATTTGCAAGCTCCAAGCCTTTGGGTAGCATGCATCATTCAGAACAAAGCTACTGTTTCCGCAAAATTCAAATTCTAAAGGTTACTTTTCCAGTTAATTCATTGTCTTTCGTTTCTATTTTTAGGCTCTTAGGTAAACTTTCATTAACAATGTAGTAAAAAACCGTGCTGAATGTCACTGTAAATTTGAGAAAAAATGAAACAAAGATGAGTCATATTCTTTGCAATAAATCACTTCCCTATCCAAGTGTTAATTAAGCCACAACTTTGAAAAGGACTGGCTTGTGTAATATTTGAGATTTTAGAACAAAACAAAAGTACTAGGTAGATCTAACTGTCACCTAAAATGTTTGACATAGGGAAAAATATTTATGATTTTGCTGTCATGGTTAAGCTTCTGAAATAGAAATCACAAAATGATTTCAGACAATTATTTGAAAGCTACAGAGAAAATTTTATTACTGTTACATTGGAAAAGCAACTGTCCCCCAACATCATCTTCTGATTCAGTTAACATATAAGTGAATCTGTAAAAAGGGAATCACGTGATTATCTGCTGTTGAGGATTTAAAGGTTTTCTGATAGACAATCTTACTAGTCTCTTTTTACAAAAGCTTCCTTTTCAAATAGCTATATTCTTTGTATAACTTCCATCTGTGCAAACAGCAGCAAGACTATGTTCTCTTCTGTGGTACTCTTCAACAAGTTGATAATCAGAGCATAAAGAAATTCTGACCCTACATCATTTTAGGTACCACTGTGAACTGGAATAATGATAACTACTTCCTCCAAAGTGCCCCTGAAAATGCCACCAAAAATCTGCTACATAAAAGCAAGCAGGCAAGGAACAGCTCAACTCCTCTTCCCTAATACGGAGCCTTTTCCACAAAATGGATATAAGGATAATCTGGCAAAACTAGAATTGTTTTCTCTCTGTTTAAATATTTCAGATGTGTATAAATATTTCCTGTTTTTCTATCAGCAGAAAACAATTACGTGTACTAATTATTCCATAGCTCCCAATCATGGCTAATTTTGGTTACTCACCTACAACGAGTGTTTATTATTATTGTCATGTGTGATCATCTCAAACGCTTCAGATACTACAACGTGTGTGTGCATGCGTGCATACGCATGCACAAGTTGGAGAGCGGGTCTTGCAGGTCTTATATCTTTATATGCCTACATGAAATTACTTAATTCATCCCAAGAGAGAGCTAGGAAAGGAGGGGACTTGCCTACTTTCCTCCCTCTCCACCTCCTCCTTCTGCCATTACCATTAGAGACTTCAGCGTCAATGCAGCCCATAACTTCATAGTTCCTCAATTTCCTCAGGTCCAGAGAACTCTATTTATTCCAATGTTTTCATTCATGAGGATGGTCACCTCACCTTGGATATTTGCCATCATTTGGAAGTGCTGGACCTACAAATGTTCTCTGACTATAAACTTCTATTCTTCCATTTAACGTCTTTAATCTTTCTAAACCTGCTCTTTATTGTCATTTTTAACTCATTCCTTCATTCAACAAATATTTATTATTTGTGCCAAGCAATGCACTTGGAGCTGGGAGTACAATAATGAGTAATACCAACACGGTCTCTGACCTAATAAAGCAATTATGAATATGAATATTATATATATACTATATATATCCTCATTAGGACATTGAATTCTGAAAAAGAAAATGCTACAAGTCACTCCTAACTCCCAAAGGCAGCATTCCATCATTAAAGCACATACTCCCACAAATTGAAAGGGGAAAGTCATTCTTTCTGTGCCCAGGAATAAGCTGCTCCCCAAGGCACCAAGTGGCAGCAGGATGGCTGGGCTGAGGTTCCCCTTCACACACCCTTAAGAGTTCTCTGCCAAATCTGACCTCATGTTTCAACCACAAACACACAGCTAATAATAGCTTCTGCTCTTAACTTACAAAATACAATTCTTAAAGGCAATTTTTGAGAACTAGCCAAACGTCTGAAAGGAAAATTTACAGAGCCTAACCAGTAACTACTACCAAAACAAAACTTCTCCCAGCAGCCACACAGCAATTCCAAGTTTCACCAGCAAAGTCCTTTGAAAAGAATTTGAAGCTCCCCTAACCAGTGTGTCTGTCTGTTCACCCTAGAGGACGAGTCTATTAATTACCCCCCCAACTTCTGTTCTTTCAAAACAAGTAATAGATGAAAATCTTTTACGATAGGATCAAGAAGAATGTATAACCAAATATTTTATTTATATATGTAGATAGATATAGATATATAGTTGTTAGTAGAATTTGGCATGTGCTTGGTAGCTCTGAGGAAAATATTTATGTAAAGTATTATGCTTAGTTTTAAAAAAAGCTGACGTCTGGTATATTTTTTAACCTTCAATTAAAAAATCAAATTATAACATCTTCATTCCACTATTCAGGCTATTTATAAAAGTAAAACATCCAAGAAGTCCAATTCAAGTGACTTCTGAAAGGGTAGACTGTGAACCATGCAGACACCAAACTCCCCAAACTCCACATGTGATGGAGATGCCTGGGCTCTAGAGATCTGTGGACAAATAAAATTCATCCTCATGTGGTTCTGGCCAGTGAAAAAGGACTGTAACCTCTATGAGGGCAGGGACCATGTCTTTTCTATTCACTATTGTATGCCACATTAGTTCTCGACCAATGCCTAGTGCAGTTAGTATGATGATTGTCATGAACTAGGTGCTCAACAAACATTTGATCTTTGAATTAATGGTGAATGAGAGGGAGGATGGATGGATGGATGGATGGATGTAAAGGCGGATGAATGCACAGATATTGTTCTTTATTTGGACAGGTGGAAGAGTTAGGGGTAGAGAATAGTCAATGAGTTAGGGGAAGGTTTCTGACCCAGATTAATGACACTCTTCCTTTGTCAATAAGACAAAATATTCTGAGTAAAGCTTTGAAGTTAGGTGAAAGAAGGTGTAGATCTTGGAGCGACTTTTGATTAGCTATGCAATGTTAAGCAAATAACATCACCTTTTTGGGCCCATCTCCTCATCACTAAAACTGAGAAGCCAAATTTACTTGGGTTATTGAGAGGATGAAACAAAATAACAATGAAAGAGCCCACTGGACTGCCAGGTACTGTGTTTTAAAAATGCTAGAAAGAAATAAACTGAAGAGAGTTGAAGATTGCCTCTGTGCTAAAAGACGTGTCATTCACATACAGGGAACAGAAATAACACCAAATAATTCAGGCCCCTGGAAATCTACAATCACTTCTTACATGCATAGACAAAAGATCTTTCACTATGTCTGTGTTATACCATATGTCTTTAAGTAAAATGCTCATCAAGATAAACTGGAGGTAATCATCTCTTTCCTAAAAAGGTAAAATGAACTTTATTTTCACCATTGCATGATTCCCCATGTTGTGTGTGTTCTACTGTTGTTTTAAAAGATCACAAAGCATAGGCAAAGGGAAGCACAAAAGTCTAGAGCAGGGATCAGCAGACATTTTCTGCAAAGGATCAAATAGTAATTATTTTAGGCTTTGAGGGCCATACAGTTTCTGTCACAACTGCTCAACTCTGGCATTACAGCACAAAAGCAGCCAGAGACAATACATAAATAAACAGGTGTGTCTGTGTTCCAAAAGAACTTTATTTATGGACATTGAAATTTGAATTTCATGTAATTTTCACATGTCACAAAATATTTTCCTGGGCCATAAAAAAAAAACGTGTGAAAGACTGCATTTGGCCCATGGACCGTAGTTCTTCAACTCCTGGTCTAGAGTAAGCAATTACTTTAATACTTGACTGGAGTTCTTTAATGAATCAGGAGTATTTGCTTTAAATATGATGCTGATGTTCTCTTGATGATCCAATGTTAAAGGTTAAAATTTTTTAATATTTAATATTTTACCTAGAAATGAAGCACTGTTATCAAGCTATTGTATTAGTGAAGTTTGGGAATGCTTAAACATGTAGATGTTTGCTGCTGGACACAGATTAGCTAACATCTATATTTTCTAGCAAAGACATCAAGTTAAGAAACTAAAAGTAAGACAAAATAATTTTCTGGTTTCTGCTTAATCAATTGTTGACGTGTGTTTTAGGGTGATGACAATTGGAAAGGCATATTTCATTTCCTAATATAATAAATAATACATAATGATTTCCTATCCTGCTGTTAGAGTCTTTGGGATTACTATTTCTGCGACTTAATTAAAACCTGCCTTTGGGGGCAGAGAATTGAAATGCCCCCACCATAACTTAACTACTACCATTTGCAAAGCTCCAATTTGATTTGAACATTAACTCTCTAAGTTATAGACTTGGAATTATTGGTCTTCCTTTTTATTTTCCCTTAGAAAATTGCATTTTTAATTGACTTAAACCTTACTCCCACAGATTCTGCATAAATGATCACAGTGTAAAGAATTTAATATAATTTCTGTACTTCTGTTTGATACATTAAGACCCAGCAGGAACTGCTGCTCAACTGTTAAATTAAAAACTCTTCCAGTTTTCACAAATACATGGAAGCAGTATTAAGTGGACACAATTCATTCTCTTGATATATTGTTGCTATGGACTGAATGTTTGTATCCCCCAAAATTCATATGCTGAAGCCGTAACCCCAATGTAATGGTATTTGGAGGCTGGGCCTTGGGGAGGTAATTAGATTTAGATGAGGTCATGAGGGTGGGGCCCCCACGATGGGATTAGTGTCCTTATAAGAAGAGGAAAAGACCAGAGGTCTCTCTTTCTCCACCATGTGAAGACATAGTGAGAAGGCAGCCAGCGGCAAGCCAAGATGAGAGTTCTCACCAGGAACCAAATCTGCCCACCCCTTGATCTTGGACTTCTCAGCCTCCAGAACTGTGAGAACTAAGTGTCTGTTGTTTAAGTTCCCCAGTCCACAGTATTTTGTTGTAGCAGCCCTAGCTGACTAAGACAATTGCATTGCTATATGTAGTTGAAAACATGCTTTCTCTGGCTGTGCTGCTCTCAGCAAGTTGCTCTTTGCCTATTTTCAGTAAAATGAGGATTATAGTGGTACCTGACTTAGAGTTGTCATGAGGATCAAATAAGTTAATATTTACAAAGCACATAAGGAGCACTTGACAAATGTTCACTTACAAACATCCTCACATTTATATATTTAGTTGTACATCTAGTGGTTTAAGCTATATACATAGCTAATTATTTTTATTTAAATATTTAGCAAGCTTTAACCATATAATAGTCATGTGAAAATATAATGAGAGAAATAAAAATTAGAATAACAAAGAGATATTATTTCTCAAGTTGGCTGATTTTTTTTTAACTATTCAGTGTTGGCAAGTGAAATACTCAGGCACGTTAAATGGCCTAATCTTTCTGGAAAGTAATTTTGGAATATTCCTAAATCCTTAACATTATTCATACCCTTTGAATAATTGATTCCTCTTTAAGCAGTGAATCGTAGTGAAATAATAAGATGTGTAGTAAAAGATGGATGTATAAAGATATTCACCATAGCATTATTTATAGTGGCCAGTAATTAGAAATAATCTAAATATCCAACAATATAAGAATAATTAAAATATGCCCTATTCTTACTATGCGATTCTTTGAAGCCATAAACAATTAGAATTTCAGTAATTTTTAATGACATGGGAGTTATTTATAACAGAATGGTACATGAAAACACTATAAAACTATAATTGAGACATTCTCTAATTGTATTAGTTATCTATTGCTATATAACAAATTACCTCAAAACTAGGCAGCTTAAACAATGCACATTTATTATCTCACAGGTCTTGTGGGCCAGGAATCCAGGCACAGCTTAGCTGAGTCCTCTGCTCAAAGTCTCATAAGGCTGTGATCAAGGTGCCCAATGAGGCTGGGGTCTCATCCGGAGGCCTGAGTGGGGAAAAATGTGCTTCCAAGCTCACCCATGTTGCTGTTGGCAGGATTCAGTTCATTGAAGGCTATCGGGCTGAGGGCTTTATTTCCTTTCTGGCTGTTGGCCAGAGGCCACCCTCAGTTCCTTGCCATGTGGGCCTCTCCAGCATGCCAGCTTGCTTCAAGAGAGTGCCTGACAGCAAGTCAAAATTCACAGTCTTTTGTACCCTAATCATGGAAGTGGCATCCCTTCGAAGTTGCTGTACTCTATTGATACAAAGCAAGCTAGTCATTGGGAAGTAATTACACAAGGCTGTGAATACCAGAAGGCAGGTATCATCAGGGACCATCTTAGAGACTGCCTATCACATATATACACATTTATGCACTGATATCGTATATAAGTACACAGAAAAACTACTGTAAGGAAATATGCCAAAATTTCCAAGTAATTATCTCTAAAATAAAGGATTATGGGTGATCTTCAGTTTTGTCTCTGCACTTTTCTATATTCTATGAGGGTTTTTTCCAATTAGCATATATTACTTTTATAATTTGAAAAATACCTGTTTTATCTTTTTAAGAAACACTTAGCAAAATTTAATTATAATTTTGCTCAGAATGCTACAATTAAGTTATTCTCAAATGATCCCCTCTGTGATAAAAGACTCCTAGACAGGTCTGGTTGTAGCTAAAACGTTTAAATCTAGGTGGACACCTTCTAACATCTGGTAACTAAATGAGTACTCGGGTCATGATTAACTATTTGGCTTAATTTTTAACCCTTTCTACTGTATAAGATTACAAATCCAGGAGAAATATTTTTAAATAACCAGTTTTCTTTTTTTTTTCCTTTTTCTCCCCAAAGCCCCCTAGCACATGTTGCGTATTTTTAGTTGTGGGTCCTTCTAGTTGTGGCATGTGGGATGCTGCCTCAGCATGGCCTTATGAGCAGTGCCATGTCCGCACCCAGGATCCCAACCAGCGAAACCGTGGACCACTGAAGCAGAGTGGACGAACTTAACCACTCGGCCACAGGGCCGGCCCCTAAATCACAATCATAGAGAGGAATGTTACTATGAAGGTAAGTCACCTACCCAGCGAGAATTTCCTCTCTCTTCTCTTTGGGCATTGCAATATCCTCAGTGCTTCAGGGAGACACAGTACTTGTGTTCAAGAAGGTTACATTCCACTTGGTAAGAGATTACAAATACACATCAAATAACAGCACATAATTCTTTCCTTGAGGTACATAAAACATCCTAATTTCCAACATGCTTGCACCACTGATGCCTTAATGATTCAGATAAAGGAAGGCTGAAGTACTCCAAAGATCCTTCTCGGAGGAGACTTGATCTACGCTTTCCAAAGTGGGTAGTACTTAAGCACACGTGGAAGGGAGAGGAACAAGACATTCCAGGTGAGGTTTGACCAGTACAATCTCGAGTTACGCTTGTTGCTCTGGTATAATTATCAATAGCACCCCTTTTCACATTCCAAAGTACCCCAATTTTAACAATAAATTATATGAACACCCTCAGTAAAAATTCCCTAAGTAGAGGGTATTGATGTTCACTAAGTTGACTCAATCTGCTCAATAGATAATAATTCTTAGCAGCACGAGCAAGAGAACATTTGCTCATTTGAATTATTTGCTCATTTATTCAATGTGAATTTAACTTAAAAGGGTAATTTGTTTTAACTTTTTTACTGTCAGTGCAGAATAATAACCAGTTAGAGTTATAGCCTGTAAATGAGAGGGCATTTTTTTGCGTAGTTTTTTTTTTTTCCTTTTTCTTCTGTACAGCTATCAGGATAGTAGAGCAGATGCCAGAAAGATTCCTAAAGCTTCACGGGAACAGGGATATATGGAGTTTGTAGAGTGAACAAAGGTCCCCAATGGCTTGGGGAAGAGGATTATGTAGATTTTCTAGGATTCTCCAGGAGGAGGATTGAGATGAGCTTTTTTTATCCCCCAGCTTTCTCCTTAGAACTAGAATTTCAGGCTCACAGAATTAAATGACTTGCTTGTCTGAAATCAACTGGGATTTGGGGAAGGGGCCGTCATCTCCACGGTCATCATATCAAACCTCAACTGCGCATCATTTCTCAGCACAATGTGAAACTGGAAGTACTAAATCATATGAAATGGTTGGCATCAGATAAAAGCCACAATCATTCAGCATTCTTGCCATCACAAGAAAATCACAACTTGTTACAGAGAACTCACTGGTAACCATGGAATACGAAATCCAAATTTTGGTCAGGCCAAATTTAACAATCACTTCAGTCAACCAAACATGTTACAGAAAATTTTATGCCATGATCAATTTGATTAAAATATCTGCATAATTTAACTTTGTGCAAAGTGAAATTAAAAGGCTCTATAGTATCAAAGTTGAACGACCTTCTAACAAAAATATTGCTTCACCGTAGTGCCTTATTAAACTTATAAGCAGTAAATTTAAGCAGAGAGATTTGGCCCAAAGGAGAAAAATAATCTATTAACCAATATGCAATTAACAGTTAGCAAGAGAGAGATTTTTTTTGAAGAGGAGCCATTTTTAAAGAGTTCTTATTGCACAGCATTCATTACTTAGCACATCATGGGTTTTATCATGATCTGACTGTGCTGACAGCAGATCTCAAACATAAGAGTTCAAATGGTCAAGTGGATGTTTAGAGCAGGCAATTCCATTAAAATCTGGCAACAACAATATTTGACACGAAATCCTACCATTATCCAAGATTCTGCCGGGACCACATCAATTAATTTTAACAATTCCTGAACTTTAAAAAAATTTTTATTCTAAATTTTGCTTTTACTTTCATTCCATTTGGATTATTCTTGTAATAATACATGGGAACAAAAATTATTAGCTTAATTATTTGAACTCCTATTGGAAAGAAAAGCTTATCACACTAACAGAAAACAAAGATAAAATTAACTTTCAGTAATAAGTAGAGTTTTAAATCAAGTGTCTCTTTGTGAAAAGCTCAAAAAGTCACTTTACTGGGTTTAAATAAGTTTTTGTTTC